>NC_051847.1:182415471-182428741 GCF_002237135.1 Teleopsis dalmanni
CTCATTGGATTTTAACTAAGCTAATACAATAAAGTAGGAAGAGTATCTCAAGTTGCAAGAACTGTGTTGAGGCAGATGAAATGATCGAATAATATATTCCAGTTTCATAACAGACTCTGTCATTTTGTTTTAATATTTTTTAAAGATTTTTACTTAACCTACCTCAGATAGAGAAAATCAGAATATTTTCTTTATTTTCTTCATAACCAACTAACACCTTTGAGATTCCATAGTGATCTCCACTCTCAATTTGTTTTAAAAATTTGAAAGATTTTCCGTCTACATCTGTAAGGAAGTAAACGATTACTTCGTGTCAGATTTTCTCTTAGCATTTACAAAGAAGAAGGCCTATTTTTTTGGATAAAAAAACTATTCTAATACAATTGAAATCAAAATTTTTTTCTTCCTCTCGTTTATTATTAATTTTTACGATCGTTTTTAATATCCCTAAGTTATATACACCATCTCTCTCTCTCTCGCTTAATTTGTTCAAACTTTCTCCAAAACCATTTCCTATCCACATTTAGTGGTTTATTGTAATTATTTGTTAAGGTAGTCCTCTACATATATACACTAACTTATCTATGACTTCGTTTCTTTATGATGAAAAGCAGGAACGTATCAAGGACTACATGCCACCCTCTTTGAATCGAATGGATATATCTATATATTCTCAATACATCATGCCATGACTTAATTGCAAACAAAAACATAGTCGATTCAACATTTTATCTAAAACTCCCTGAAAGTAAATTTTTGCTGCAGGTCTGACGACACGATTCCTTAACGTTTTCGCGTAGAAATTTATGAATTCTTCTTCATTCCGCTAGAAGTCATCCGTATCAATTAGCGCCCAATTGAAGTTATTAATTAATTGGCTACATTTTTCTCTACATTCATACCCATTTAAGTTAATGTATCTATCCTAAATATATATATGACCTCTTAGGTCGTGTGCGAGTTAGGCTAAGTTGCGTTCTAAATGAGGGAAATTCTAAGTTGTGCCGGTAATGTATTTATGTGTCGATACGTGTTGATAAATGGCTAAATGTGTGCAGTGCAAAAAATCCCAAAAAATTTCCTATTTGGTTTAGCATCAACTTAGCCTAACTCGCACACGTCCTTAATACTGCTAAAATTTAATGTATCCGTATCCGTAATGGGAGATTTTTTGGGATATTTTGCACTGCACACATTTAGCCATTTATCAACACGTATCCACACATCACTACATAATCGACACAACTAAGAATTTGCCTCATTTAGGACGTGTGCGAGTTAGGCTAAGTTGATGCTAAACCAAATGGGACTTTTCGTGGGATTTTTTGCACTGCACACATTTAGCCATTTATCAACACGTATCGACACGTCACTATATTATCGGCACAACTTAGAATTTCCCTCATTTAGAACGCAACTTAGCCTAACTCGCACACGTCCTTAGAACTCAACTTAGCCTTACTCACATACGACCTATATAGCTTTTCGTTTTAGCTTGCTACGCCAACAAAATATGGTAGGATTGCCATTACGGCTACAACAACAATTGTAACACAGTCTGCAGTTTTAGTTCCTCAGATTTTAGAAATGTTCTGCAGATTTTTTATATATACTATACAATATAGTTGCATTATTTATCAAGATAATATAATAATATCAAATGAGTTTAGTCAAACGAAAAAAGCATAGCGGGATGAGAGGTCGATGCAGATTTTAATTAAGTTTTATTTAACACATGAGTACCAGATCGAGCTTGATATTTATGGATCCAATTTTAATTATAAATATTTTCCAAAAGCTAACAAATCCAATTGTGTGTTGCGCAAATGCAAAGCAAGCAAATATGAAATTTGATATTTATATAAATATTTTTTTTTATTATACCGATTTGTTGTGTTTTATGAAACATGAGTGTCGATATGTGTAAGCGTATGAAGTACTGAAAACGAAAGAGTGGTTTGGTGGTTCATTGTTAGTGATATATGAGCTAATGGCATTTCCTAAACAGTTGTTATATTAGACAAATACAGTGAGAGAATATAATTAATAGGTTTACATATAATTTTTTTTTCTTTCGACGTAGAATGTTAGTACAACACAAAGTAATATCTAAACATTTAATTACAATATTTAAAAATATATTTTAATATTAATGACAGTAAGTAAAACAGTTATTTATATATATACATACATATATGTTGTTTATAAATAAACAAATAAATTATATCACAGTATAAACAGGTACAAAGATATTTTCTTAGTCAGTTAATGCAGGAAGTGTTTAAAATGTATAACTTTTAAAACATCGAGAGATAACAAAGATATGATGTAAATGTGTTTTTGATGTGTTTTACATGTACATTTAATAATGTATGTAGTAAAATGTAGGTGTGTGATGTTACTTGAAGTTCTGCACATTTAAAGCATATATTCTCTTACGTTTTTCCAACTAAAATATTTGTTGTTAAAAATTTACTATTGCCATTACTGTTCGCAATATTAGAGTTCTTCTCGTACAAAGTTCTTGGCATTGTATGGGATTTATCCCGCATTGAATCATCACTTTGGTTCAAATTATTATTGTTTTCATTTTCAATTGTGCGTTTCTTACAAAAATCTAAAACAAATTTTAAGTAGTTAGCCGATATAAATAACTTTATAATTGAGAATAAATTATATATATAACAAACCTTGTATGGCAGTAACAATTTCGTAAGTAACATGTGGTGGATAAACTTTTAATAAATCCAATGCTGTACGTCCATTCCCATCCTTTGCATTTGGGTCTATACCTGCCTTCAGTAGAGTTAAAACAACAGACTTTTTACCACATAGCGCAGCTTCATGCAAAGCTGTGCCGGCATGAGTTAACAAATTCACATCAACACCAGCTGTTAAAAGTGTCTCCACGACTTTTTTATGGCCATTTCGACTAGCAAGATGTAAACATGTATGTGTGAATGTAAGTTTCGTAGGTGTGTTGGCAGCAGATATCTCTATATTTTTAGCACAATTTTTATAGGGATCAATTAATTCAGGATGCATACGCAAAAGTATTTGTACGGCTTGCAAACGTCCAAACTGTGCAGCAAGATCGAGTGGTGTTTGAAAACTCTTATTCCTTATAGTCGGATCGGCACCATATGAAATTAATATTGATAAGACAGCATTGTGTCCATGTTGTGCAGCACAATGTAGTGGCGTTTCATTATCTATTGTCTATATAAATAAAATAGTTAAAATTATGATTTTATAGTAAATCGTGTAAAACATACTTGTGCATTGGGATTTGCAGGTTTATTTGTGTGCATTAATAATATTTTGACAATATCATGGTGGCCAGCCCAAGCGGCAAGGTACAAAGGAGTGGACCCACGTATATCAGGTACATCTGGTATTACATCATATGCCAATAATAAAACAACTATATTACTATGTCCATTTAAACAAGCGTGATGCAATGCGGTATATCCATTAACATCTTGAGCATTTACACTAGGACCGCGTCTGAAACTATAACAATTAAAAAAAATAATATTATTTATATATAAATATATTATTTTAATATTCACAATTTACCTTGATAAAGGACCTGTGCGTTTGCGCAAACTATCCAAAATTTTTCCTACCAATGAAATGTTCCCATTACGCGATGCTTCCAGTAAATCATGATCTTTGCCCATATTGCGCGCACTTGCTACTAGACAATTTCAACCTGTAAAATATTTGTGTAACCTATTTATTTTAATGTTTTGATTAAAAACAAATAAAAAATTATATTTAAAAACAAATTAGTAAGTATATTTAAAAACAAAATTTACAAATTAATTTTTACAGATATTTTTAAAAGCATGCCCTTAATTTTACACAATTTGTAAATTTACTATGTGCGCCTGTAATTTCGGCTATGATCTAATTCTGTATTTTTTTTTTTTTTGCATACCAAATATTGCAAATTAACCTGCCACACAAGAAACATGGAATCAGCTGTTTTTAATGTTTTTGTTTAATTTAAAAATATTCTCTTCAAAATTAAAAATATACTTTTAAAATGTTCAAAAAAAAAAACTCAAGAATTTGTTTACATTTAAGCCTCCAAATTCAAGGTTTTTTAACTTTATGGATAACTAATGTTATTTATTTTTTAATAGAATTTAAATTTTTTTTAATTTTAAATTAATATACTAACCTTAACAAATTATTAACAAACACTACATATTTTATTAAAATTATATTGCTTTTAATTAATTGCTATTAACCTCCCCACACAATCTCTCTGCAATGACTATTGCACTGCTCTCAAAAAAATTTCAATGAGCAATGCAAAATGTAAATAAAACTACCTTATCGACATATTCACATTAACAGCTGTCAAAATGTATTGTGGGTATTCAGTGAAATCTTTAAATTCAATTAATATGAATTCATAATTTTGTTGCTCACACAACAACAATTGAGCATGCTAAATTCGTGCTAAATATATAAAACGTTTAAATTTGTGACTTGAACAAATTAACATGCCAAAATAAGGTGGATTTTCTATATTATTAAGGACTTGTGCGAGTTAGGCTAAGTTGATGCTAAACCAAATGGAAAATTTTTTGGGATTTTTGCACTGCACACATTTAGCCATTTATCAACACGTATCGACATATCACTACATTACCGGCACAAGTTAGAATTTCCCTCATTTAGAATGCAACTTAGCCTAACTCGCACACGACCTAAATAGAAATTATCGAACTAGCTGTTGTCTAATTAACATGCAGATTAGCTCAGGTTGGAGTTACAGATTCTTACACTAAAAAATATATCATTTTGTTTACGTATTGTTTTTTCAGTTTAGTGTTTTACAAATAGAGTAGGATAGCAAAGTAGGATAGCGTCTCATTGCTGCAAACAATCTGAAATCATATGCACTCACCAAATATTTGTTAATACAACCAAATATTTGTTATATAATTTTAAATTAAAAACATTTTTCTTCGCAACGACAAACAATTTAATTTTTTTGTAGTCTAGTATTTATATAATACATTTTATTAAGTTTATTTACTTTAGTTTTTGTAAGTCAAATAATCATAACATTAGAATTAAGTGGAAATTTTCGAAATTTTGTACGAAAGAACATTTGAACAGAAAATACGAATATATTTTCAAAAAGAATTTTGTAAGCCTTAGTAATTTTTATTTAGCATGCTACTTCTAAACTGCTACAATGTTGGTGTTTAAATCTTAAATAGAGAAATTGTGATCACGTTTTTTATAGGCAAGTTGTAGCGTTTTTGGCGCAATTTCAAAAATGCACATATACTAAAATAATAAGTCAAAAAGTAAATTAAAATATGTACAAATAAAGGACAACTGATTCGACAATTCGAATTTAATAATACATAAAGCAAATTACCTTTTTGTGTGGTATATTAAGGTCGTGTGCGAGTTAGGCTAAGTTGCATTCTAAATGAGGGAAATTCTAAGTTGTGTCGATAATGTATTGATGTGTCGATACGTGTTGATAAATGGCAAAATGTGTGCAGTGCAAAAAATCCCAAAAAATCTCCCATTTGGTTTAGCATCAACTTAGCCTAACTCGCACACGTCCTAAGTATGATATAGACGATGCTACATGTATACAAACCAAGTATGCCGTGCTACCAAATCGCACTGGGTATTTTCAAGTGTGCATACCAAATTTCGATCTGCAGGCATATATGCGATAATATTACACTTTGTTTCAAAGTGTATAGCAAAGCGCATACTTGGTCTGTATACTTGTGAATACATTTAGCATCCTCTATATCATGCTTTAGTATGCTTAGGTATCAAATTTTGCTACATATAGAATATTTTACTATAAATTTTAAAACTTCAATAGTTTAATATAATTCTAAATGTATTTAGAAATTGTACTAATGTTAAAAGTTAAGTAAAGATTGTTATAATTATTAATTAAATTTCTGAATCTAAATGGTTTATTTAAATTCAAAATGCAACCATGTGTGTTTGAGATATGTCAAAATTTAAAAATAATGGCAGTTGTAGGGTCAAAAACATAGCAGCGTTATACTTTGTATGTTTTAACCGGATCGGTCGCCATAACTGTTGTCGATAAGTTAAAAATTAATTTTATTGTTAAGAAAATGGGTTCTGGTACGTTAAAATATATATGAAAAAAGTGCTAATACTGTGTTGTTTAATAAAAAGTGTTAAATGTTATAAATTCTATTTAATTTTAGCAGGTAAACGCAATTCTGCGAAGAGACGCCACAAGTCTGTCAATATGCAAGCAACCTCTAATGAAAATAATGAAAGTAAGAATAAAAAAAAATGTAGCAAATATAGTTTTGAGTTTTATAAAAATAAATAAACTGTTTTAAATAATGATATTTTTATAATCATTAGGTGAACGCAAGTCATCTAGAAGACGTAAAACAGTACTTAACGCCCAAGATGCAGGCGGGTCGAGTGAGGTTGCAGAAAATGTGTCTGATGAAATTAACTTGGAATTGTCTATTTTAAAGAAACTACAAAACTCAGTTAAAAATACACCATCAGTACGACGAAGTACTCGAGCAGCATCAAAAATAACTACGGAATTTGTGGAGACTGCAACTCCTTCATCGAGCATTGCTAAAATGACTGAAATACTGGAGAATTCCGATATGAAAAACATATCAAGGAGCGGACGTAAAACAATTTCGAGAAAATTAGATTATAGCGAGATAATTGCAAGTAAAGGATTAAGAAATAAACTGAACTTTGAAACAAATAATGAAGGTAAGTAACTAGTTAACGTTTTAATTTTTTATTTTTTAATTTGAAAATCGTACTAGTTAAAGCAGATGTTGATAATGGTGAAGACAAAGATGATGTGAATGATAATGCAACAAATAAAGAGAATAACGTTCAAAGTTCTAATACAAACATCACTGAATTATTACCACAAATTTCTACTAATGAAACGAAGATTAAAAATATACGTAAGAATTCTATGCCTGCCAAGGTTCTTACACCGTCGGGCACTGTAAATGAGGAACTCACTTTGCATAAAGAAAATGCTGGTATTGAAGAGAGTCTCGCTGCCGTAACTAATGAAAAGGTAAAGAGCTCTGGTAGAAAGTCAACAGTACGCAGTAGTGTTACACCTTTGGTTTCTAAATCTAATAAAAAAAATAATAAAAAAGTTAAGAAACATACTAAAAAAAATTCAGAGTTAAATTTGAAAATGGCAAATTTATCAATGGAAACCAATACAGACTCTGATAGTCATACAGATAATAACGATAATGTTGAGGTTATTAACAAATCTAGCAACAAGGTATCAAATGATGCAAAACAAGAATCAACTGAAAATGTACAGAAGCCATATATTAAGCATATATCAGCTGATGATGAATTTGAAAATTTAGACACTTTGCCAAAAGTGATCAATGAAAATTCATCAGAGAATACTAAAGAAAATGAATTAAACGTTACCATTGATAAGATTGATAATTCATTTGGCAAGTCTGTTTTAATAGCAAAAACAGAGTCCAATAGTGTGGAAACATTCGATCTTACAGATGATGAAGATATAAATTTTATTCCACTGCTAGTAATATCAGATGATGAGGACTCTATACACACGCCTGTTAAGAATACTTCAATTACTTCAGTTAATAAAAATATTACATTAAATGAAAGCCCTTCTAATGAAAACAAGGATTTGGCCATTCCACTTGATACTGTAACAGAAACGCCAACATTATTAGAAACTCCAAAGGCTAAACTTAGAAACGACTATAATCCACACCCTACCCCATATTCTAAAAGTTATTTACTACTTGAAAAATCTCTTGATAAAAAGCAAGTAAAATCTGAAGGCAAGGAATTTGTCAAGTCTGCTATAGAAGAGGTAGAATGCACTCCAAAATCTACAAAAACTTATATTTCAGCAAAGAAGAAAAAGATTTTGAAAGCTAAGGCTGTTACATTTAACAGCGCTGATAATAGAATAACGAAAATTGCTGACATTGATGAAATCATTAATAAAAGCGTTAAAAAACAGGATGCAGATCAGCAGGTTTTGTTGAAAAATGAAAGTCGTAAGTTGTTTTTTTTTCATTTTCATTTTTTTAATTTAATTTGTATATTTTAATTTCTTTTTCTATAGATGTTAATATTAAACGTCGAAAGCGTTCCTTTGATGAGATGAAACAAACATCTATAAACAATGATAATGATGAGTCAAAACCAACTCCAAATAAAATTTCTAAGCCAGGTTGGTATATATGAAATAACATGCAAGTTAGTGTATATGTAGATATGTATATATTTATTATTATGTTGAAGCTGTTTTGAGCTAGTGCACTTAAGCAATTATACTCTTTTTTAACTCGAGGTTTCTTCAAAACCCCTCTCTACACCTTGACTAGATTATTGTTTATCACTTCATCAGACTAAGCAATAATTTACCTCAGATCTGCACACCTCCCCGAGGAGGTATATACACAGTGTAAATAAAAAGTATATATAATGTACATTTATTTAAATATATTCATGTATTCATTTTTTTTCTTTAAAAAAAATTGATAAAATATATAATATTTATGTCAAATATTCATATTTCAAGTTACTTTAACTCTACTTTTACAATTTATTTAATTTTATAGATATTGATACTGCATCGAGCACACGTTCTACTCCTCAAAAAATTATGCAAAAAGCTACAAAATTGCCAAATTTTGCTGCAATACATCAAAAGCAGTTTAATAAAATGGAAAACCTTACTGAATACGTAACACGGAAAACGGAGAGAGCAAAGAACTTGATAAATTCTGGTGTCAAAACATTACCTTGTAAGAATATTTTATACATTAACATAATATATTTATTTTATATATTACTTTTTCTTTTCTAGCTGCATCGAAAGTTGCACCTTTTAAATTTAATGGAAATGCACAAGCTGGTGTTCCGTCAAAGGCTTTGAAATCAATAAATTTTTATGGCAAAACTACTACACCAGGTAAAACCGAACCAAAAGCAGAAGATAAAACAAATATTTTGTTACCTACAGATTTTCCAAAATCAACTGATCGTAGTCAATTAAGAGGCATAAATAGCTCCTCAAAAAAATTACTACCCAGTGAGTACATACTGAAATTAATTTTTGTTATTTTTAACATTTTCTTTAAAAATACTTTCTCACAATTTTAGTTGTACGTAAGGTAGAACATGTTCCTGCAAAGCCAAAAGCAGCAAAAAAGATTGATTTAAATGAACCCGTTAAAACCATTTCAGAGAATAAACCAGATGAGGAGCAAAATCTACTTGCTCGCTTACCTAATCCAAGATTAGGTATTATGAAACAACAGATGACAGCTAACAAAAGTGTAACAGAGTTAAAATCTTTAAAGCCTGTAGCACAAATTACGCCCTTAAAACCATCAAACAATACAAAAACTTCACGTCCTCGAGAAGAGTCACATATAAGTGCTATTGATAAAGCAACTTTGCGTCGTGAAAGACATATGAACATGTATAAGGGTCGTGTCGGTGGTGCTCATAAATCGAATTCGGCTAAGGATGCGGAAATTATTCGTGGAGTTCGTTCCAATAGAAGATTTGAACTTCAAATGCAATACCGCAATCAAATAAAGGATTAAACATTGTTTTTGATTCTTATAAAATACTTATATCTATATATATTTCTTATTTTAATATTAACCCTTCCATTGTTTAAAGTTTTTTATATTTTTTTACTTTACTTTTTTTATTTTATTGACTTTAATTATCACATTGTTTCCAATATATAAATTAACCCAGTGTTATTGGAATTCTAATATTTTTGACTATTGTTTCTGTATATAATGTTAAAAATTTTGTAAGAGAAGGGTAAACATTTTTGAATATAATAAAACAGTTATTTAAATACGAATTAATTTTATTTTTCAAGCAATGAAATTGCTGACTTAATCCTAAAGAAACTAATTTCTATTTAAAGAAGTTTAAAGTTAGAAGTTTAAAGAACTTGGAAGATTGATTTTATTAGTTCTAAATTAACGTAATGTGTTTATTATTAAATTTGTCTACAAAAGTATTATTAGTATTTTTTAATACTTTCAGTTCAATTTAAAATTTAAGGAAATTATAATAAATAATTCAAAAATTATTCCTTGGTTTAGACACCAAATTTTAAACGAAAATATCCAAAATGTTTGCTTTGACAAAAAATCTAATTTTTAATCCTGCACTCGATTTTGTTTACTTTTCAAAATTATATTTCCAAATTTTTCCATTTATAACAAGATTTTATGTGCTTATCATTGTTTTCCTTTTAAAATATTCTTTAAACATTTTTTTCGCAGTATTTCGTTTGTTTTACAATCAAACTTTTTATGAAATCCTGCAAGAAATTCTGCAGGATAAGATAAATAAGCGATACATTTTAGTATTGCCTGTCAATATAAGGTTGCCAATAAACAATGGGAAGTAATAAGAAGTACAAAACAAAAGCAATTGATAATGTTAACGAAAAACAAAAGCAGGAAAATATTGAACTTCAGACTTGTGTCCTTACATTATAAGGACATATACACCTTCGGTGCAGTCCCAAATATTTACCGATACAAATTGCAATCTAAGCAACAAAAATGTCGGATAAGCCTTAACACTTGTTTGTCAAAGAGTCCTTTTTTATTTTTTTTTTTCATTTTATAGAAAAATAATAAGTAAATTGTTTTCTCACAATTTCAAAAGTAAACAATGGAACGATAAGACATTTGATATATTACTGGAAAGAAATTATTATTGTCAATCATTATAGGGTTTGAAATTGTCTTTTCTGTAATTAAGTGATACTCGTATCAAGTAGTGATAACAAGTCACTCTTATTGACAGCTATAACTTTGAAGTTATAAAAGAATTCTACAAGACTTACCACTCAACAGCATTATTAGTTTCGCCAAAGGTGGTTTTAAACATTGATTTTCCTCTATATACGGTTATACAATTGGCTAATAGACCTAAGCGGATCCCCTAGGGAAAGCCGGTATAACTTTAGCTAACGTATGAAAGAATTGGTTTACCTGAGAACTTTAGCAATAATACCAAAAATGACGTCAATAAAGATTTTTAATAAGGAATCACTACAGGAAACTAAGACATTACTTTGGATAAAGAGGACTATTATCTCCTTTAGCGATAATACCAAAAATGACGTAAATCTAGATTTTTATTAAGGAATTACTACTGCTAAAATATGCTTGTTTGGACTAAATTGACATTCAGAAAACTAAGTAGACAATACATTGGGTAAAGAAGACTAATAATTAGACTGATAATTAAAAGATTACTTACTTTTATCTTAAAATAAAAAGCGGGTCCATTAGATCTAATGATAGATAGATCATGATAAATATGATGATAAATGATAGATTTTCAAATGTGTCTGTAATCTTCTTTATAATATAACAGATTATTCGGCACTTCTTTTAAATCATGATAACTTCATTTAAATAACTTTTTCATTACGCTAACGTCTACAAGTCTGTTTCCATACCAGTCCTGCTGTTTGGTACAGTTAGTAGAATATTAAATAAGAGTGATTAGAAGAAGCATTTGGAGAGCATAAGCATTTGAAATAAGAATTCATCTAATGTCTATGATGAGTCTCGAATTAGATGAAACGATGACCAGTCTGAACTATACCGCGGTCATATAGTAGGAGTGCTAGAAAATTTTCATGCAAGAAAGCTATTTAATTTAGCTCGCTAGTGGAAAACATTACGAAGGGCGTCAGCATCTCTGATGAAAAACGTATGTGAAATATGATTTGCAGACACTCATTACTCTTAACTGACGACTCACTAGGCTGACTAGCGGAGTCTACTAAACATACCCAAAGGAGGTGCACGTATATAAAATGGAACTAAATCAATAAGTAGACGTTATCATAGCATGATGAAGCAGCACTGGAAGTGTTCGAGAGAAAAATCCTTCATAAGATCTTTGGTCTTCTACGATTTGATGACGACTACATCATGCGAATCAGTCATAAGCTGTATGACTTTAATCGAGACATTAATATAATTCACCGAATTAACATCTACCGGTTTCGCTAGCTTAATAATGTCGTAAGAATAGAAGAAGGTGCTCCAGTGAAAAAGGTATTTGAAGCAGTAGTTGGAGGAAGAAGGCGTAGAGGTGATCAAGGTAGCATTAATCGGACTTCATGTACGAGACTAAGAAGGCACTCAATGAGTAGAGGCGCCTGGAGAGACATGCCTCGTCAGACCGAAACCCGGTAACGGGTTGTTATGTCCAAACAAGTAAGTAAGTAAGAAAATAAGTAAGTACGACGTCAAGGAGTAAAGACTAAACTAAAATGAATGAAATAAATATTGGGAATATAATAGATGTTAAGTCTTATGGATGAGTATTTATAGTTATTGCCTCTAGGTTTATGTTGTTAGTATAAAACAGATATCAAAATTAATAAAAAGAGAAAACGTTTTTAATTTTGTTCTTCCTTCAAATTTTTTGAAAGTAAAAATAAATTATAAGAAAAAATACTTTATACCTAGATACATTATGATATAAATATGATAAATATTTTTCACTTCAATAGGATAAAACAATGTTTTCATATTTTAATCTATATTATTGCTTAACGTATATATACTCGTATAAGTATTTGGTATGTGAGTTGAATAAAAAATCAATTTATTTTCCCTACTATTTATAAAACTTTCTCACTCACATTAATTTATCACTATTATCCTGAAATTGTTAACAAAGTCATCAACGTCATTATTGTCATCAAATTCAAATTAGTGACGATACCTTATTTGGTGTAATATTAGATTTGCTGGGTTTGTTTTCGGACTGATTGTCAATCACCATCAGTGATTTTGTTACTGAGGCTTGTTAATGATTTTAACGATGTGTCACAAGACCAATTAATAATTAATTTGGGAAAAATAAACAACTGAGATAGTGTCAATTAACTTCAATTTATATAAAGTGTTATGTTTTCGTATTTTCTTTGTTTTTATTTTAACTTATTTGTGAAAACTATTTTTAATAAATGGAAAAAAAAGTAATTCAGATAGTATTAATTTTCGGAAGGACGAATCAATTAAGCGATGTCCATTTGTGTGTTCATCTGAATGTACTTTTATATGTTGATATGAAAGTTTCACCCTAAATGGGTCATTATGTCAAATGGGACTTTTCACAGGAACTTTGCGAAAATTCAATTTAATAAAGAGTACAAAAATATACATTGTTT
>NC_051847.1:182428841-182439836 GCF_002237135.1 Teleopsis dalmanni
CTTTTAATTTTTTCTATTTTTGTTTTTGTTGTGTTGCTTCAAATATTAAATTGGCCTGAATCGGTGACGTGACGTTGCTGATTTTATAGAGTCTCATTACCACTGTTTTAATTTTTACTACGTTTTTATTTATTTATTTTGTTTTTTTTTGTTTTTTGAAATTTTTCTCATTGTTGCGTTCCAATAAAAGCGTGGAACCCAACTTTTGGTATGGTTCTTTTTCACTTAACGTTTCGCTTGTATTCACAGATTCAGTGTGGTGTGTTCAAATATTTTAACTAAACGGTGTGGAACCGTATATCGAACATAACATAAATTAATTAAAACAAATACAACAACAAGAAATATAGTAAAATCTCGAAAATAAATAAAAAAAAAGTGTTAAAATGCCTAATAAATTTTTGCTTGAATGTTAGGAAAATGAGAAAATTATGATTTATTAAACACTTTCTAGTAAAAAAAAAGAAGTGAACCCACAAATGTTACAAGTGTTTCAAGTTGCAAAAAGTACAGCGCGCAAACGTAATCAAAACAAAAAAGATTAAAAAAAAAATAATATAATAAAAGTAACAATAACAAACAAAGTAGTAAAAAAGTGTTGAATAATAAGTTTTTACTATTCTATAAACAATTAAAAGGTTTACAATTGCAAAGTGCACGTTTTTTGAACTTCGTCACCGGCTTTGGAGTCAAACTGTGGGAAATAATTTGCAAAAATCAGCAACAAAATATCAGCAAAACAAAAAATACGCATTCCCATTGTAAGTGGTTTTTTCATGTTTTTTTTTTTAATTTATCATATGACAAATTATAATAATTTTTATTAATTCATTAATATTTATTAGTATATAAAATATACTCTTATTACTTCAATCAGTTTTAAATTAAATTTATAATTATAGTATTTAAGTAATGCCATTATTGATGAAATATTTTTTCCCCATACCGATGAAAATTTAATTCAAGCTTATGTATATAAGAACGATATGAATATATTTGACCCCAGTATATTCATCAATACTGTGGTCAATTAACTACTGGCGGTGGTAAATTATGACTAGCTTTGGGAATTTATTATGAGCATTTCCCATAACTTCAAATATAAGTATTTAATTTTTTTCAAATATTATGTATGCAGTTTTCAATAATAATAATATAAGCTATTAAATAATTACATTTTGGTATCATATACATTATGATTAATATTATTGTAAATAATATATTTTACTTATACACTTAGCATACTTAGTTAATGTTGTCCTTCTCTTCAAGTTGGGCATGGGAAAATTTTGGCATATTTATTATTTTGTAGCTTAAGTTTATTTATCAAATAAATTTAAATCTCTTTTTTGTTTTAAGACATTCATATATATAAATATTCAAAGCTATTCTGTAAAGTTCCTCACGATTTTTAAGTTTAAGGAAATCAATTGTAATGAAATAAAAAATAACTAAATAAATAAAATAAAATACATAGTATAACTGAAAAAAAAAAAATCATTAATAAATAAATAATATTATAATTAATATTAAAGATTTATAAATAACTAAGATAAACTAGTACATAACGATAACTTTAATTATTATTTAAAATAAATGAATAATATTAAATAATAAATACTTAACAAAATCTAAAATAAAATTTTAATAATAATATATAAAAATAATAAATATATAAATAATAAATGAATAAATAATATTAATAAATCAAAACTATTAAAATAGTCAATAATAAAAATTAGAAAACAAAAATGACTAAGATATTTAATATTTCTTAAAATAAATGAATTAAATTAATTTTATAAATAATAATTTTATAAAGAAAACAACATTGCAATACTTTATTACGCAAATAATCTGTTAGAAAACATTGTTTAAAAAATGAAATTAATTTAAAATATAAAAAAATTTAGATATTAAAAATTGTTTTAAAATTGTTTCATAATATACTTGAGTTAGTTGCTAATCCTTATACATATCTACTTACATAATTACTGCAGTCCTTCCAGTGGAGCATAAGGCCTCTATACATATCTATATATATTTAAATTCTATACATAAATTCAAATAAAAAAAATTTGTAATAAGATAAAGAAACAGATTATTAAAAAATAAATGCAAAAAAAAAATTGTGTATTATTTATAATTATAATTATTATTTATAATTATAATTTATAATTAAATTAGTTATCAGTTCATAGCACTTCTTTCGTAAAACTAGGTTTAATTCCTCAGAAATAAAAATTTATTAACACCAACAAAAAAAATTTGTTTTTATTATAATTTAAATAATATTTTATATTACTTTTCATAATATTATTTGCATGTTTTTTAATAAGAAAAATTTATAATTATTAAAGAGAAATTATATTGTTAAAATTATTGTGCGCCCCTAGTTAAAGACTGTTATTATTAAACTAAAATAAAAACAATAAATATATAATTCATTAAAAAAAATGGATTAATATTAATAATATGAGAATTGGTTTAATGCATCATTCGTTTTTTTTAATATTGAGATAAAGGTAAATATTTTCCAATAAAATTAATAAAGTTAACTGTAATAATAAATACATTAAAAAAAAAGATAGATAAAATAGTGGAAATAATTTCTTTAATAGGTCGTTAAATTACTTTTTCAATGTCATATCACACATTACTTTTACTTTTTAAATTTTAATGTTAGCAATAACGTTTTTCACTTTTTATTATTAAATCAAAAATAAACAAATAAATAATCAAATAAAGTGATTAATAAAAAGAAAATAAAATAAGTAATAAATAAAATAATAATAAATAAAATAATAAATAATACTAATAATAACTGAAATTAATATAAGTAAATGAACAAATTTATTTTATTTAAAAATTGTGTCAAAAATCTAAGTTTTACTAATAGATAAGTAATAATACCGAGAAAATTCTTAATTCTTAATTCAAAATTTTAATTTTTAATTTAATCAAGAAAATATCCATCAATATCCATTATCTTTAACTCCTTATTTATTTAACTCCAATTTTTTTTTTGTATTAAATATTATTTGAAATAGTTTTAAAGTACATAAGCAATATTTGTTTAAATTAAAGCTCAGCTAAAAATTCAATTAATTAAAAATAATAAAAAATATTTGTTGTTACAATTCACTATGATTCGATTAAAACCTCCCTATTGCAAAAAATAGTTTATATTAAGAATATAGTTTCTTTTGTCAAAAGTGGCGTCAAAAATTAATTTAATAAAAAAGTTTGTAAATAAAGATTATCAAATTCAGTACCAAAATTTGGCAGTTTCGCAAGTCATTAAGTCGTTAATTTTATAGATTATTGACATTATTATTATTATCTGAGTGTATGCACACCTTAAGAACTATTGTGCCCTATTGACACTATTACAGCAGTTTAATTATAAACCACCTTAAGGCATTTTCCAGAACTAGAGGGTTTAACTCTTCTTTGAATTTAATTTTTCAGATTTTAGATTAGTTAGGCCAGTTAAGATATTTTGTTGTGTATATCCCATTAAATAAATGGTTTGTATAAAATTAATTAATTTTTGAGAGCAATTATTTTAGTTTCATTAACTTAAGTTTTATTAAAATATCTTAATTTTTTGACAGTTATACATAAAAATACGTGAGTTATAATTTTATAGTAAATTCTGTTAAAAAATAAAATTTCCCCAAACAAGTTCATATTATATTGGATTATTTCCAATAGCATTTTTTTCTAAGTTAGTTCTATCAGGTAATATTTATGATTTTTTTAAACTGACTCCAAAATTAGTAAGATGCTTTGTTAATTGAATTACTTTCAATATAAATATAAGAAGCATTTTTGTTTCCAATCTTTATATTAATTAATCATTTAATCTCGTGTTTACTAGTTTAAATCAGATTCCAAATAAAATTTTTATATTTTATATTTAATAAATTTGATTTTGATTAATTAATTTGCATTTGTTAAATAATGCTAATTCTATTATTTCTTTGTTAGATTTAAACCTTTTTGTACCTCCTTTATCTCTTTGTTCGATGAAACGTGGATACTACCTAAAGCACTTTTACTTAATACTAATAGTGACCTTCTCGCTGATTCACAGTAGCAAGAGATCCATTGTATTATAGTAATGTGTTATTCGAACGGTTTCACTGAAGTGTAGTTTGTAGCCCAGCATATCTTCCTAATGGTATACATTATGCATATGTTTTAAGACATTGCAGTTCTCAACTAGTGTGAGCAACCAGAGAATCAAACCATTTCAGCGTCCTGTCTTTGATATAATTTTTCACACTCTCGACTGTTAAGTCTTTATGTATATCATTATTTCTGATATATCATGGAGCTTTTAGCAAACATTTTAATAAGTTTTTCTTAGTTTTCTAGTGGTGGATGGAGCAATGTTACCATAAAAGATACAGTCATAAATTAGTTTAGGCATAATTAGTTGTGTGCTCATAAAACATAATTTTATTTTTAATATTCAACTTTCCTTATATTAATGGTTTAAAGTTATAATATAATCCAGTTTTAAAACAAAAGTGTAAAAAATTAATTAAACCAGTGAGCAGAAACATAAATATTAAAAAAATATACTTTGCTAGCAATATCATCTTGATTATTTGTGTACTTACCAAACATATATATCAATTCTTAGATGTAATCTAAATCGTGGTATATATTTCTTATGTTATATTCATAACTCATACATAAAAACATATATATTATTTAAATATGATCCTGCTTTATAAGTTTGGGATTACTTTTATATATTTATCTAATTTAAGTACCATTTACTTTACTGTTCTTTCTATTATTCTTCAATAATTTTTCCATGAATAAAAAGGTTCCGCTTCTTCTACAAAATTTCGTATTATTGACTTATAAGTGTAAGACGTTCTAAAGCCTTATTCGTTTACTTTTTTTTATAAATATCTCCAACGTAACTTAGAATAAGTTTAGTTTAAGCGTGTATCTGTGACAGACTGTACGTAGACTAGATATCAGGAAAAATCGAAATATTTTTCTTTTGATAAAGGCTTAAGTTTCTTTTGATAAAGTTTAGTTTAAAGATGTATCTGGGACAGACAACGTAGGCCAGATATCAGGAAAAATTAAAATAATTTTCTTTTGATAAGGCTCAAGCGGCATATAAAATTTCGGCTTTACGCCAAGTATCTCCTAGGTGTTTACCTACACCTCTTTAGATTTTAGATTATATTTTAAACGGGTTGGAAACCTACCACTACGTCTGTATCCTTTGAGGATTGTTATGACCAATCCCTTTAAGTGCGAGCTTATTACAATATATCATTAATATACCTACTTTTCACTTATCATATTTGGTATTGCGATCGATACGGAACGAACTCTCCAAACGGTAAAATAGGAATCATGACTAATCTTGTTGCTACGGAGTTAGCGCATCAAAAATGACATCCTGATTAATGAAACCTATTAACTTTATACTTGACTTATAAGAACAGAAGCACATATCTACATATATACTATAGTGTTTTATAATTAATATAAAAATAAATTAAAAATTTAAATTAATTTAAAGAAAATTTTATTAAAAACTTCTACGTATAAATACAGAAAAAAATGATTTAAATAAAATGAAATAACATTAATTAGAATAATATTAACATTAGTAATTAATTTAAAGATTTTATTTAAAATTTCTTGATTTAAATATAAAAATAAGATTTCGATTTTTATAAAACAAAGTAATGCTCCATATTCTACACCATAATAATTTGTGAAAGGATAGACTTTCCTTTTTTGGGTAATCCCACAAGGATTGTAATTATGTAAAAGTTAAAAGAGGAATTTTTTATATCCCTTATTAAAAAGTACGTAATTTAATAACGATTTCCTTAATTTAAGAAATGTTTTAATTATATTTATCGATTGTCTGCTTTTTTATTGTCTAGAAATATTAAATTTAAATATTAGTTTTATTAATATACTTACATATTTGCATATATATATTTTTTTGTTAATTTACATTTTCAGTGCGAATCTGCTTTTCCAACCATAACATTTAATTTAATAAATTAATAATTCTTAATTGAAAATATTAAAATTTCTTGTTCCAATTAAAGAAAATTGCAGTTTTCATATTCCAACCAACAACCACTTTCTTTTTCACACTGTAAACTTTTAGGGGTGCCCCTAATTCCGTAGGCGTGTCTAAAATAAATTGGTGTGAGATGTCCTTAAAATTATAGGAAAACTTAAAGGAGGAGTTAAATTTTATTTTTATAAGGGAAAGTTTAGTATTCAGCGAATAAAAATTTTGTTTAATTTAATTATGGTTTCAAATAATTATAATTTAATTGAATATATAATTTCATATAATGATAATGTAATTTTATCTATTATTTAAATGGTATATTAAATTATTATATGTGTATTCATTTTGTTTAGTTTTCTTTATATTTTTAAATGGTAACTTATTTGAATAGTTTTTTTTATAATTTTTATAGAATATATATTTGATTTGTAGTTTAAAAGAAAGAATTCAAAAAATTAAAATATTGTATATATATTGACATGACATATGAATGTATGACATATATATGATATCATATATTGAACATGATACGTTTAAAATGATAATAAATGATTAGGAAAGTGTTCTATTTTTTTTTTAAATAAAAGTTTTGTACATTTTAGATTATAATATATTCTATACAAAATTCAATTGGTTTATTATTATTTTATTTTAATGTATGTGTGATAATTATATTTTTTGTGCAGATATTTAGTGTACTCTCTATTGTCTAAAGTTCTGATCAATATTTTTTCAATCCAGCACGATTTAACTCTAATAGTTTTAGAATTATAATAATAGATTTATTGATGACTTCAGCTTGTAATCTTTTTTTTAAAAAGTAAATTAAATTAATAAATTTAAAAACTGTTCATACTAAACTAAATTAAGTTAATTTTGTTCTACTTAACTACTACTTATCATATCACAATATTTACCTCATATTATTTCATCTCAATAGTTTCTTGAAATTTATCAATTACAGAAATTTGAAATTTCCATCATTAAAATCTTAATTTAAAACTATAAAAACAAATCTTTCGAATATATAGTTTTAAATTAATAAATTTTTGTGAAAGATAGATTTCTAAAAGCTATTGAGATGATTATTGCGATATGATAATTAGAACGTTAAAATTCTGTAAGCATTGAAACATTTTATATATAAACCAAAAACATATAATTTATTTCATTTAGTTCAGTGTGAACACTTTACAATTTTATTAATTTAATTAACCTTTTAAAAAAATAGAGGTTAAGAACTACACTATACTCTATCTAAAGATAGTATTACGTATAAAAAGTATCATCTAGTGTAACGCTGTTCAGCCCAGAGAATATCGGGGGCCGCAGAAATAAATACAATACATACGTTCATTTATTGCTAAACAAAAAATATTTTATTTTTAATATAATGACTTACGGCTGAATACGGTTTTTTGTACCAGTTGTACAAAGAAATATATACTAAAGTCTTTACCTATTAAATAAATTAACGTGGGTTTAAAAAAAATTTTAAAATAGGTTAATTCAAATAGGTTAATTAATTCATTAATTCATTTATTTGGGTTTTAAAAAAAATAAAATAATGTAATTTTATCAAAATATAACAAAGAAAAATTTGCCAAATTTTCTCAGACCATATGACGTCCGCTGACCGTGCTTTGGACAACCCTGATTTAGTCTATAGATCAAAGTTTTAACCGATATCAGATACCTACCAACATGTTCTCGCAAATTCCAATGCTGCCTCAGTTGTGACTCTGGAATTAAGTGAACATTAATTAACTCCCTACCATAATAAATGTTTACTCCCTACTATATTATATATTTGTTGTCCTTCTAAATGTAATTTTCAATTTGTTTTTAATTTATTTTTATATTCGCTTAAACGATGTAATTACTGAGAGCAGCATAAAATATATATTCTCAAGCGGTTGGAATATCTAACAAATTTATTTTCATTATAAATTATATGACAAATTACAATAATTAAATTTATGTGTGTCATTAAACCTCGATTAAAAGTGTAAAAATTTCTGTTTTCATTGATTTCTGCAACTATTACAAAATCTGCAAAGTCAAGAACCCACAATCCAACAACAACTACAATAAGAACAACAACAACACGGTGGCTTCCCGCCTCAACGAAAAGCTTAAAACCAAAATAAATATAAAAAAATTACTATCAAAATGAACAATCATAAAAATAAACACAACTTTTATTAGCTAATTTAAGTAGGGAAAGAAAGATAAGTTGCAGAAAAGTGATGCCGGAAGAGTAGTAGAAGAAAAAAAACAAAGGCAAAAAACAGCGAAAATGAAGATAACTAGCATGAACCAAAAAAAAATGAAAAAAAATTGGAGAAAACATGTGGTTCATATTCATTTTGTATGTGTGCATGTGCCTGTGCCTTTGCCTGTTAATGTAGAGACTGCCCTAAAAAAAAAGAATAATAAACAACGAAATATTTAAAATTTTTTTATAAAGAATTTAAAAAATTTAGAATTTTACAATATTAATATAATTAGATAAATTCTTTAACGAAGAGAATACAATTAATAAATGTAATTTCTTTCATTTATTTAACTAAGAAAAACTATTAATGAAAATATTCCAGTAATAAAAGAAGTAAAGAATCACGTTAATGAGGCCGCCGGCGTCGCTGCTTAGCTGACTGTTGCTGCTGCTGCTGCCGCGCTGTCAATACATAAACTTAAAATGAGAGCGCACAGTGCCAGTGTCACTGAGCTTAATTCTTACGTATATGTCCGTCCGTCGGTTTGTTGCTGCAGTCAGTTTTGCTGAATGTGTCGCTCTTGTTGTGGCACTTTGACGTTTACGTGGTTTGACAGCGACAATTATTAAAAAGAAATAATCTTGTTTGACGGGTTTTATTCTTTTATTGCTTTAATATAATTTTTTTTTTTTTTAAACTTATTTGACCACTCAAAATGTACACTTTTTTGCTTTTTGATATTTTTTCATAAACCAAAATTATTTTAAAATTGCTTTAGTATTAGTTTGAATATATAATAAAGTTGGTTTTTACGCTGCAAATAATAATATTACAATATTTTCAAAAATTTTTATAAAAAGAAATGTTTGAAATTAGAAAATCAATAAATTATTTGATTATATAGTTTTAATGACAAAAGTAACGTAAAAACGCTTACAAAGTTATTTTGCTTTTTCGTACTTGTTAATGAAAATTCAATTAATTTATTTTTTTATTTTTTTTTTAAATCTTTACATTGCCTTTGTAATAAATTATCAGCATGGAAAATTTTTAAAATAAAATATTAAATTGCTATTAAAAATACTACAGTTTTTACACTGTCTTCAAGTAAACAAACATATAGAAACTGCTTAACACATACCAGCAAACAGTGTACGTTTTTTGTATGTGTAAAGCAGCTTTTTCTACTCAAAAAAAGCGTGGTAAAGTAAAGCAAGAAAAGTAAAATCAAAAAAACAACTGCAAAAAACTAAACTATTAACACTTACGTAACATTTGTCTTGTTTTTGTTGTATTATTAAAAATTCTTTTCATTCTTTTTATACTTTTTATACATTTTATACTCTTTCTACTCTTATTTTTTGTGCTTTTTATTTTTATCTATTCACGGTAATTTGCACTTATTATTTATTTTATTTTTTTTTTGTCTTAAATTTTATTTTGCATTTCGCTTTCAACTTTGGCTCACTTTGACATTTAAGTCTTTTTTTTGTTAATTTTTGCTTTTTTGTTTTTATTTATTTACCATAAACACAAATACACAGCCACTTAGGCGTACATATGATTATGTATTTTCCAATTGTTTAATAAATAATTTGCAGTTAGTTGATTTATTTGGTTTGGCCTTTGTTTTGTTTTTGTTTTTATGTTCTTACTTTGCCTTTATATGCTTTTTGTTGTTATTTTTTTTTTTTGACTTACATTTGCCAATTGCCGCTGGTGCTTGGCTATCAAAAAGAGGCGTGCTACTTGTTGTCATTTCAAGTGTTTCTTCCTCATATTTTACAAGTTTTTTTGTTTTTGTTTTTTTTTTTTATTTAATTTTATCAATAATTTTTAAGCATTGCCATCTGTTCTCTAAATTGAAGCGAAACGTTGACATTGAAAATGTTGGTCTAAAAAACAAAATCAAAAGCAAATAACTTAAAATTTGTTGCTAACCAAATGATGCTTGCTGCATATTTAGCAAAAAGTTAATTTAATTATTTAAGAAAAAATTAGAAAAAAATTGAAAAAAAAAATGTGGAAAGCACCTTAAAAACGTGTCTAATATTTTTTTTTTAAATTTAGTTTGCTAATAAATACTAATAGAGCAAGTATGCGTTATAAGCCCCAAAAAATAGTACAAAATAGAAAAACTATTAAAGATGAAATAAGTACATTTGTCCTTAAGAATAAAAAAAATAAATAATAATAATAGTAAAATAACAATAAAATAAAATTGTTTTACTCTAAATATTAAACTACTCAATTTTATAATTCTGATTTAATAAAATATAAACACAAAAATATATTTATATTATACATACATATCTGTTACCTTATCAAAACAAACCACAAAAAAAAAAACAATCTACAATCCAGGCAACTAATGCCATTTTATATTGTTAAATTTGGAGTAACTTTTGTAATCGAGATTAATTTTTAGTGCAATTTTCATTTTCGATAAATCTCGGTACATTTCAGACGAAGTGTATAAGACCCGGGATTAATTTATAGCATTGTAGATATTTTCCCAGAATAGTACGATTACCCTGAAATTAAGCTGTTTTGTATGACTTAACAAATAAAGTTTCATTTGATTCGATATATGTATTTATGAAAAATATAAATTTGTACTAACACTACTACGTAAATGTTAGATTACCCTAAAAAAGTTCGAATGTGCAAGAAATTTTGACAAATCGAAAGTAAATCTAG
>NC_051847.1:182439936-182637108 GCF_002237135.1 Teleopsis dalmanni
TGGGAGCTCGGACTAGTTGGTCCAGGCACATGTTGATTCGTTTGGCCATTGCTGACGATCACCATGTGAATGGATGGACTGGATTGGGCGAAGTGACGGTGGTTGAATTACCTTCTGCTTGGCTTATGCTGGCGTAGGGTAGTTTAACCAGTTGAGTTACCTGATGCTTGGCTTATGCTGGCGTAGGGTAATTTAACTAGTCATCCAGACTTCCATTTGGCCATAGCTGATGGAGGAATGGACGACGAGTCACCAACACTGTCAGAAGGCGTGTGGGACAACGAGCGTTTGGCAATTGCTGACGGACGTGGCCAGGCGTAACAGTAGGAAGGAACCCTTGTCTGGCTTTTGCTGACAAAGGTATTGCTTTATATTGATATTAGAGTTTCTAGAGATTAGCTATTTGGAATTTCTTTCACTTCAAGGTTAGCAACTTGCGCACCACTGCAAGCAATCGTCATACGACATTTCACAACATTCTACACCGTTTACAACATCGTGACAGCGTTTATGACAACATACAACATTTCACAACATCCTACACCGTTTACAACATCGTTACAACAGTTATAACACCATACAACATTTTACAACATGCTACACCGTCTACAACATCATTACAACATTCTACATCATTAGCAACATTTTCAACATCGCTTTCCACAAATGGATTATATTTTCTTATTTTTTTGTTAAATAATAAACGCTACTTTAAACAGAAGTGTTTCTATTATTTTACTTAGATAAATTTTCTTATAACGAACCCTGGTATACTCGCTGAGTATACCCCAGCTATAGATAGGGCCGGGAAAAGGTCGTTACAAGTGGCGCCCGAGCAGGGACTTGAGTTTCAGAGGGACTAGCAGAATTTGTCGCAAGAATACAAGGAGTAAAACAATGTAAACCGGAAAATTATGATTTTATCATCATACTGAATAACACAAGCTAACGTTACCACAAATGAAAATATAAACCCAAGACGGCCAAAGATTAAATGCCTCATGTCAATCATGGCCTCATCATATGCTCATGACCTAGAACAGATAAGGAAGTGGTCGGTACGTTACGACGGAGGAAAGAATTCATTGGGGTTCATAGAAAGAATAGAAGAACTAGCAGATGTTTACGCTATTAACGTAAATCTAGTTCCCAAGATGATGCCTATACTTCTTGAAGATAAGGCACTAATGTGGCATCGCTGTAATAATAAGCATTGGCAGCTATGGACAAATTTCAAAGTCGACTTCCTGAAATTTTTCATTTCCTCTAGATATTTTGAGAAATTAGAAGATGAGGTACGATTGCGGCTTCATAAACCAAAGGAAAAATTCAAGGATTATTTTATCGACATTCAAAATTTAATGCGACAAGCTTGCCTAAATTCAGATTCGCAATTAGAGCGAATATATCGCAACATGAATGCAAACTACAAAATGTACATCAAACATCAAGACTTCGCAAGTATAGAGGAATTAACAACACTTGCTGATGAATTTGAAGAACTTCACACAACACAGCACAAAGTGAGTCGAGACCGTGTTCAAGAAGAAACTATCCACAGGTGTACAGTGGTCCAGTATCCACCAACGATGCCATTACAGAATACAATGAGACTCATGTCCATGACGTCAGTACGAGTTGAAGATATCTATAGTCTAAGCCCCGTATCACCTGTCCGGAACCAGCAGCAAAGTAACCAACAACGTAACCAGTCGATAGATAAGCAAACAGCAGCAAAAGTAAATAAAATTGCAACTTCAAAGACAGCATCACTATCCAAGCCAAGTATAATACAAAGCACACAATGTCAGATTTACCCAGACAAGCATTCAGTAAAACTGCGAGAAAATTTACAAGTGCAAGCGCCATGTAAATGCCTTGTACCACCATCGCATGATCCAAAAGCAAACAAAGAGATACAAGAGTTCCAAATCCCAGAAGTACAACGTCAGCGAAATTTAAAACATATCGAAGAAAATCCGAAAGTATTTAGTCTACAGCGATACACACAAGATCGTCAAGAATCACAAACTCAAATACAAAAGGCACAACGACAACAACGTCCTAGATATATCAAACAAAATCCAGAAGTATTTCATCCAATCCAAGTAATACCAGAGCAAGTGCAAGCGCATGAAATACAACCACAGCAAGTTCCGCAACACGTTACGCCTATCGAAGAAAATAAACCAGGACTTAGTAAACATCGAATTTCCAATGCATATTCTATACAAGATCACGTAAACCTACAACTGCAAATACAAGATGTACAACAATCACGAGAACAAAAGCGTCAAATCGAAGAGCATGATTTATCATCACGTCCAACACTGCCACAACGTTTAACGATAGTACCAGAGTCATCACATGTCAATCGTCCATTGTTACCAACTTCTACAAGTTCAGAATCATCGTCGCAAATGCCACAGAGTCATTCGCAAAGTGATTTCAAATCATCGTTACAATCAAAGGAACTTGAACCCCAGCCGCCATATCCTGTTAATCAACTACAAGACACGCTAGAACACGATCAGATTGTCACTACGGCCCAAGACGAATTTTATAAAGTATTCAAAAGTCCGAAGCAACGTTACAGAAGTCAAGCTAACAGGTAGTATGTCCCGGCACGGTTCAGTTTCCCGGGAACAGTAGTGGTCGCGCTTTTACTTTCGGGGAAGTAGGGAGGGAGTGTAAGGCCCAAATTTTATTCTAAAATTTAACCCCACAAATCAAATGAATAGTCAAATATGAGTTTTAAATTCACTTAGTAAATGTTTCTAAATTCAATAAGATTTTCCTACAGTAACATCCATTTTTATTATAAACAAATGACCCTGTAAATTTCAAATTAGAGACAAAACATTTTGTATAAACGAATGACCCTGTGAAGTAAAATATGTTTTGATTAGTTTTTTTGCCGCTAATAAAAATTAGTTAAATTTGTTGTAACTATTTCTCTTGTTTGTCTGCATAAACAAATTTAAGAAAAATATTGTGCACGCATTTTTTATGTGATGCAGTTATTTTTGTTGAATTTGATTGCAATGCGTACAACAATAAGAAATTTGTTTTGACAAATTTACGGGACTTTGTTTATTTGAAAATAATTATTGTTTTTGTATGTAATGGAAGAAATTTCAAATAAAAGGGCAGCGAAATTGCCAAATCTTTCTATTTGGAATTTCTTTCACTTCAAGGTAAGTCACTTTTATTAGGGATGATAGTGGGAGCTCGGACTAGTTGGTCCAGGCATATGTTGATTCGTTTGGCCATTGCTGACGATCACCATGTGAATGGATGAACTAGTTTGGGTGAAGTGATAATGGTTGAATTACCTTCTGCTTGGCTTATGCTGGCGTAGGGTAATTTAACCAGTTGAGTTACCTTCTGCTTGGCTTTTGCTGGCGTAGGGTAATTTAACTAGTCATCCAGACTTCCATTTGGCCATAGCTGATGGAGGAATGGGCGACGAGTCACCAACACTGTAAGAAGGCGTGTGGACAACGAGCGTTTGGCAATTGCTGACGGACGTGGCCAGGCGTAACAGTAGGAAGGAACCCTTGTCTGGCTTTTGCTGACAAAGGTATTGCTTTATATTGATATTAGAGTTTCTAGAGATTAGATTTTTGGAATTTCTTTCACTTCAAGGTTAGCAACTTGCGCACCACTACAAGCAATCGTCATACGACATTTCACAACATTCTACACCGTTTACAACATCGTGACAGCGTTTATGACATCATACAACATTTCACAACATCCTACACCGTTTACAACATCGTTACAACATTTATAACACCATACAACATTTTACAACATGCTACACCGTCTACAACATCATTACAACATTCTACATCATTAGCAACATTTTCAACATCGCTTTCCACAAATTGATTATATTTTCTTATTTTTTGTTAAATAATAAACGCTACTTTAAACAGAAGTGTCTCTATTATTTTACTTAGATAAATTTTCTTATAACGAACCCTGGTATACTCGCTGAGTATACCCCAGCTATAGATAGGGCCGGGAAAAGGTCGTTACACTATTGCTAAAAATGGCGCAAAACATTCAGAGGAACAAACGAGCGAAGTACTCAGACCTCTGAAACAAATACATAAACTTCTGGACGAGCACATGACAAGGAGAGCAGAGGTAAGGTAGCGGAACTTAACCACCTGTAGAACAGTTAAAATCATGTGTAGACACATTTAAGAAGAAAAGTACATCAAGGGTGTTATATTGCCTAACCGAATGAACTGTAGAACATTAATTGGTGTGTTGACAGTTCACTGTCTGGTTGCATCACATGCCCGAAAACTAGGACTAACTCACAGCGATGCTTGTAGGAAATGCAACGAGCCGAATGCAAAGGAAACTCTGGAGCATCTACTGTGTAATTGCCCGGCTCTCTCGAGAGCTCGACAAAAATACTTAGGGGCTATCAGTTTTACAGGACTGTAGCACATACATTCTGTTGGAATCCTAATAAATTTTGCTAATGAAACGCGCATCCTAAGTGATGCATACAATCGCTAAATTGAGACTCTGATCTGGTATCCCAATGGACCTTAATGGTCTACGCGTGGCCTTTTTGATCTGCCAGCATAATCGAATCTAATCTAACATATGTCCTAGCAACTTTTTTGGAAAGTTAAAATTTTCTTTTTGATTCATTTTTGAGTACCTTATATATACCCAAGGAAATTTGTTAATTTTTTTGTTTGAAATAAAGAACTCGTTTCAATATATCACATATATGTAATTTAATATTTGTATAAGTAAAATATTTATATAAATATTATAAAAAAAAAACAATAATCCAAAATAATGAATTAATATGATTTATATATATTAAAAACAAATGTAATAAAATCAATAAATATGTAATAAATATCAATAAATATGCAGTAATAAAATATAAACGAATATATATAATAAACTAAAATTATTCAAATAATATATATTAAAAACATGAACAATATACATTACACAAGTAAATAATTAAAGCTAATGAGTTGCTTTAAACTTTGCTCTAAATCACTAATTATTGTTATTAATGAAATCAGTGTTGCCTGCCTATCCATTATATTTAATTTATACATTCACAACTAGTTTTGTATAATTGCAGATATTAAAGTAGTAAAATTAAATCAAAATAATAACAAAGTAGAAAATCGATCAAATTGATGAATGAATATTCTAATACGCGATGACATCAGATTCATTAAAATAAGCGCAAATTATAATGCCAAACTATTGAATGGAAAATCTTTGCGGCTACTGCAATCCATCAGTATTTTTGTGAACTGAAACGATTTCAGTTCAGTGTCTGGTTAGCGGAATAAAAGGGAAATACTCGTCCGTCGTAATTGTAGCGAGTTGTGGACGAACTAGAGCGACAGGAATTAAACACATGTTCGGTATTTAATAGTAAATGCACAATAAAGTACTTCACATCCTTGTTGAACTTTAGTAATAAAAGTAGAAATTATAGAAAAACTTTTTAAATTGAATATTTTTTGCAAAAGCCACTAAATGATTGTCATAAATTGTCAGAACTAAAGTACGTTCATATACGGACGTGGCCAAAAGCAATGCCACAAGTGCAAATTCTAGACAAAAAGGAGTTAAACCTAAACACACACGATAATATGGGGAAGACGCCGACGCGACTCTTCTTAACTGAACTTGGCTTAATTTAAGCAGTGCATTTATGATATTTTGGGGCAATGTCCTTTCATCAGCATAATTTGGCCCGATTTTGTCGTTATAGTTGCGCCATTGCCCTGCCCTGCCCTGCCCTGCCCTGCCTTGGCTTGTCTTGTTCTCATTGCTACTGTTCAGATTGTTGCATTAAGTGGTTCGGCTTTTGTGGTAATGACAAGTAAATTCCAGTAAATATTAAGACAGCGCAACAGACACATTTGGACAGACAAATATGACACTTATTATACATGAATGGAGATTCTTTTCTATGTGCATTGTTTGGTTTTCATAAGGAAGTTGTCAATATTGCAAAACTTTATTTTATTCATATTTTTTATATGCTGACTGTCATTTACTTTATTTTGTATTAAGTAATAGGAAAAAAAACTGAAAAAATATTTTATTCAACTTGTCTTAAATGTTTCCCTTTTAAAGCATTTCACTTGTCTTGATAAAATCGAAAAAAATATTTTTATTTGAATTATAGTTTAAATGAATAATGTAAAATTTCTATTCGTACAATACAGAAATTCTTAGAAAATCTGTAAAAAAAAGTTTATTCGACTTAATAAAGGATTAATAGTGTATATTTTTCTAGAATTGATAAAAAAAAATTATGGTTATATCAGAACAGTACCATAATAAGATTTATAATAAATATTTTGCTTTGTAATAATATGGTTAATATTTAAAAATCCATGGGGTTAACTAAAAGTCGCATTTTAATATAAACACTTCTAAACACTTTTATTCAAAAAAAAAAATTGCTTATGATAATGTATTTAATTTAGTATAATATATAGTAGAGCATATAAAATATTTTATTTAGTAATAAATCAGAAATATAAAAAAAAGCTAATTACTAATTTAATACTATGTTTACACTTGAACTTATCGAACACATTTAGCACAATTTTATATGGATTTTGCATGTTAACTGGCTAATAATGCTGCATATTTGTTGAGTCAAATACAATAGCCTAAATATAACATTAATCTCTACAATTTTTAAAAAAAAATTTGCATTATTTAGTTATACTGCATACTTTTATTAGGAATATATGTTAGTTTTATAGTTTTCATAGTTTCCCTAATAAAAAAATTAATCACTTAAAAAAATGAAAAGTGACAAAAAAACTTGAAACTTGGCTACTTGTGAACAAATACGATTAGTCATCGCTTTTAATTTGATAGGTACGAGTTCTAAGCCTGGCACTTGTAGTCCAAACAAATTATATATAACCACCTATAAACTAATTAAAATTCGTTTATTCGCTATGACCAAATTTCAATAAATTAATTAAAATTTTTGTTGTTGTCTTTTCATTTCTATTCGAACCCCACTAACTTTTAAAGAAAAAATTAACAATAAGAAATATTCTTATTTAAGAAATATATATATTAATATATACATTAATTAATATCAAAAAATATTAAAAAATAAAAGATTATTTTAATATAGTATTAATATTTTAAATAGAAATTCATTTTGATTTATATATCGAGTTTCAAAATTACGACTTAAAATCTTTAATTATTACACATTTAAAATTTAATTATGATAATTATAAATTTTTTATTTTAATTTTTTTTCATCGGCACTTTATGATTTAATTACTTTTTTGCAATTTGTTTTTTATGAGATTTTTTTTTTTGTACTTAAAGTTTTTTGTCTTGTATTTTTTGGTTTATTTATTATAGCTTTTTTAATTATATATTTTTCTTTATTAATTTTTTTATAAAGTTTTTAGTTTTGTTCACATAGATATAAATAATGAATACATTTTTTTATTAATTCTATTTTAGTATATTAGATTTTTTGTTAATTTTATAAATTTAATTTATTTACCAACTTTTATTTAATTTTTTTTTTATTAATTTTTTGAATTATTAAAGACACTAAATTTTTAAAAAAAGTAATAAAATTTGAACTTTTTTGGCAATAAAAATTATATCTAATCATGCCATCAGCATTTGTGCTACTATTTTTATTTAATTCTTTTTTTTTGTTTGTATTTAATTTTATTTTTATTGTTTTCTCCCCATTTAATAATTCATCTTGATGTGCTTAAATATAAATCTCAAGATTATGCAATAAAATTGAACAAAAAATAATAATAAAAATAAAAATGGCATAAATAAAATTAATAAAAACTAGTTTCTGTCAAAAATTCTAACTGAACCAGCTTTTCAAATATAAATAAAGATAAAAATGATGTGAAATGATATAAAATATATAAAAATTTATTGATAAATTATTTCATATAAAGAAACATGCTTTATGGCATTAAAAAAAAAATTCAAACACCAAACACCAAACAAAAACCGTAATAAAATAAAATAAAAATCCACTTGGGAAGACCTAACTGACCAGCACTAAACAGAAAACCAACAAAAATATTTATGGCGAAAAAAAGTGGGAAACAAGTTAATATGGCATAAATACACAACAAAAACTCTAAACCCCAACCCAAACCCAAACGCAAACCCAAACCCGAAACCAAGAACAGATAAACACTGTTTGGATCATGGTACATGCATAAGCCAAATAGCACAAACTGGCATTTAAGTGCGAAGAAAACATTTTTATGGACCCTTCAACAACTTAAAAAGTACTTAAATTTACAATCGGAACTACATAAATTTGAGCGTGAAGTGGCAACTCTTGGCCAGAGAAAGACATACAAATTTGGTCAAACCTTCTTATCCACACATAACTTGCAAGTGTAAACATCTACCATAGATATGTTAGTGTGGTTGTCAGGAGTTGTGGAAGTTTCTGTTTGGTAGTAAAATAATTTACTTAAAATAAAACAAGATTTTTGCAAACCTAAACTAAATAAATTTATGACTTTAAAGGCATAAAAACTCTGATCGTTGAGGCGTGGTCTACATACATTTTTATAAATTGGAATATAAAAATTAATAACAGTTCATGTTCACTTCAAAAGAATAAAGACATTCAGAGACTGCACGGTAGATCATAAAAAGATTAACTTCAGTTTCACTTAAGATTCGTTGTAATTTAGTACACGCGAACGTGTTTAAAATTTGTTGCATTTCTAGGGTTAAGAAACTTAAGAGAAATATTTATGGATGCCGCTAATAAAAATATCTTAAAACTTAAAATATAAAAAAAACTAAACGGTGTTAAATATTATGTCTAAGTAGCACTATTCACATAAAGTTGGATTTTAGGTCAAACAGAGACTTAACAATTTTATTTTACAGGTTTTTTTTTTTAATTTATTTTATATATTAATAAATATGTTTATTTAGTTACTGCTGACAATTAATTGTTTGCAAATTCTCTTAAATTATTAACCCCGTCCGTCATCACTCTTTAATGGCTCAGTTATATTGCAGCTTTAATGATTGGGGCGGGCGGCAGGAAATAAATGAAACTTAATGGTCATTTTACTGTCATTCAAAGCTCATAAATTTTGTATTGAATGGTGTGAATGGTTTTCGGATGTAGTTTGTTAACCCAAATTGGTTATTGAACAACTGTGCAGTTCATTCATATTTTGGCAACAAAAGAAGGGGAGGGTTTCGAAAAATATATTAAATACATTGTATTTTGTTGAAATATTGGCAAAAGAGAAATATTGCTATGAGCTGAAACTAAAAATAGAAAAAATATTATATTGTAAATGTAACAATTTTAATATAAATTAATAGTAGGATATATTGCAAACTATGAGTGCAAAAAATTAACTGCGTCATCAGGAAAAATCAATTTTAGGAATAGCTATAAATATAAAATTAAAAGTATAACAAAAAAAAAAAAATTTCCCCCCAAATGAGGGTGTTTAACAGCACTATATATTTATAGAATTTTTACCATTAATATATTAAACTACGGTTTTTTAACCAGTTGAGTACTCTTAAATTTTTAAAAATATTTTGTCTGGATATTTACTTCATATTATATTTTTAATATAATATAAAAGTTATATTTACTTTGTCTGGAAACTAATTTTTTAATTTTCTAATTTAAGAAAATATATTTATTTATTAATAATAAAAAAATTAATAATTTATTTTAATTTATTTTTAAATTTAAATAAATATAATAAAAATAAAATTAATAATAATAATAAAATTAATAATAATAATATTAATATTAATAATAATAATAAAAATAATAATAATATTAAGAAAAATAATATAAATAATAACGATAATAATAATAATAATAATAATAATAGTAATAATAATAATAATAGTAATAATAATAATAGTAATAATAATAATAGTAATAATAATAATAGTAATAATAATAGTAGTAATAATAATAAATCAGATAAAATTTAAATTTATTAATTTATCTGAAAACTACTTCGATTCTAAGCTATACGCAATAATTAATATTCTTTAAAAAATATTATTTATATCATATTAAATATTTAATAAATCTGGAAACTACTTGTAATTCTACAATACATACAGTAGATAATTTTCATTTGAAAATTTTTTTTTTTGCATTGATTTTAGGAAAGTTTTCAACTAATTCAACGAATTTCCTTTACTGCATCTACAAACTTAATGCGCTAAACACAAAGCTTCAATTAAAATTGGTCATTACTATCGTCAACCTGGAGAATACCTTCATTGTATTAAATTATATTATTGCCATATTTAAACAATAAATACAAGTTGTGATCATTATCTTATAACATTAGTGAATTTGTCTTTCCAAATTTGCACATATGAGACAAATTTTTTTTACCGAGCACTTCCAAATGTTTAAATAGTATTCGTTATGTTATATATCGCCTTCCGAGATAAAATTCAAGTAAAAACCAATATAATTGACAAGGATCACAATCAGATTAGAATTCCGAATACTTTTTGAGCAGTGTCAATCACTCACATACCATATATGTGTAATCTTGATAAACCAAAAACATCATTTAGAGTTTATCTATTTTTTTATCTATTATTTTTTATCTATTATTTCTTATATTATCTTATAATATACTGCTATAATAATAGTATAATTCAATTATTAAATTAATATTTAACATATGACGAATAAAACAAAATGTTCACCTCCATCGTTTAGTTTTTCGTTTTTAGAAACAATCCTACATTAGAAACTATCCTTCAATAAATAAGTGTTAATTAAATTATGTCAGAGATAACTGTGGCTACTGTTACAAAGTAAAATAAAGAATGCTGTCAAGCAGCTTATTAAAACTCATATATAGAATTATTTTTTCAGTGCAATCTGCTTTTAACATATATATACATAATTCACAGTATTTAGTCGAATAAATAGCGTTTATTTAATAACTCTTTTTGCATTGCTAAAGTATCTTTCCATTCTATACGACGTTGTTTAATGTATTAAGTTCCACCTGATTGGTGTCAAGCAGAAAATAAATTTTCCTCTGGTACATATACCATTTTAAGTGGTAATAAAATATTATTTCAACTCTTAACCTTTAAAAATTTAATTCGTAAGAAGGTATTTATATCCATACAGTTTAAAAATTTGAGCAAGAAATTAATAGTAGCTTTTACGCTAGATTCTTCCGATGAAGGATATCTGTTTCCAATAAGTAAAGTATGCATAAAAAAATAGAAATTAGTTTCCACTAGTTGTACTAGTTGTAATTGTGACAATGAATATTATGAGGACTTTCTATTTTGGTCCTTTGCTCTCCAAAAAACCAGAAGCAAGTAATAACAGTGGTGAGTCTGTTACTCAATGGTGAGTATATATAAAGCGTATCTGAAATACGCTTTTTAAGTGTATTTAATTTTAAATTAGTAGTGAAAAATTTCATTCTAAGAAAAATATGTATAATTTCTTTATATGTCAAAAACTTTGATATTTATAAAAATATTTCTACTGACCCCATCACCACGTATATAAAGATTACAATTTCTATTCACTATGCAGCAAAATAGATGATCATTCCAGTAATTTTGCAGAGAAAAACTTTACAATATTCCAGCTGTTTTATTCCAATATTTCTTACCATTAGGTGGAACCTGTTTTGGTTAAATTTAAAGCCAGATAAAACAGTGAGTTTATTTTTGTATGTACAGTCTGCGTTAATAATCCTACTAGAACCTAAAAGATATACATACTTTTTGTCTGTTAGTCCCTTCCATCATATCCCTACTTCAACATTACAATCAATCTTTGATTGTGGTTTCTAAAACATTTAACAGATATATTGTACTCCATTCCTTTCTTAAGAAAATAATTGTAGTGAAACATTGGAGTCCTGGTATTACATCAGGACTATATTTCCATGTGAGCAATATTTTGTTTTCAAAAATAAAAGTTATTCATGGGTTTTATATTTTTAAGGCAAAACTAACAGTTATTTGTGGATTTTCAAATAAAAAGCAGAGTGCATGAGTTATTTGTATGCGGAAAAGTAAAAGACATATAATCATAATTATTTCTAAAAAAGGTAATATAAAGCAAACTAAATTATTATTTTTTTGAGAATAATAAGAATTATTAATTTTTTAACGATAACTGTTATGTCCCTGATTTATATTGTATCAATAGGATACAAGCCGCTGATAGTGAGCATTCGGTAATTTCCTATTAATTTTTTAGGTTATTTGTAGAATTTAGTACCACTATATAATTCTGCATCAGAGTTTAATTTAGATTCTAACTGTGTGTATTTAAAACTTCATTCACAAAAGTTAATTCAACTACACATATAAAGCTAATTTAGTTTCTCACTGTATATATACCTTAAACACTCATCATCATTTACTAAGGTAAATAAGTCATACGTTGAAAATATCGCACTACATATGAGTTATTATACTGAATTAAATTTATTTCAATTTGTATGTAGTCAGCGCTCAATAAGCTCAAATCTATATAATAAAATAAAAAAAAAGTAAAATGCCAGTTAACAGCACCAATAAAACGAAAAATCCATAACCATTTTGATACTATAAAATTTAATAATATTATGTCTATAACATAACTAGTAATTTTACCAATGAAGCTCCTAAGGACGCATTTTGGTAACCCATTTTTCTTTTTAATTTTCCGCATAATGCAGCTTTTACTGCGCATAAATATATAAATTCTTTCTTTATAATAAAATTATAAAAGAATTTGCAACTGAAGAAATAAATTCATCAAAAATAAATTAAAAATATTTAAATAAATTCTAATTTTAGTTCTGTAATAAGAAGAGAAATGCTAAATATATTTATTTATTTTTTTAAAAATTTATTTTTACTTTAATATAAATCTTATTAAATCTTTGAAGGCCAATTAGGTATTTAAGCCACCATTAAATTTTATTTAAATATATATTTAATTTTATACACAAACGTGTTTTAAATTACTACGTTTTAAATGCATATGTATTTTTTTTATATTGTTTTTTTTGTTTTTTTTTTTTTTGTTTAATTTTAGTATATAAGAGAAATGTTAACAAGTTAAATTGCATTAAAAGCACAATAAAATCAAAGCATTCTGTTCATTTTTTGCATTTAAGTACTCGAATAAATTGTTTGAAGGCGCCAAAACACGCGCTGACACACATACCAAGAGAAACGAGTAATTCTCGCTAATATATTAAATAAAAGTTCTAATAAACTTAAAACTAAGGCGCATTTAATGCAACAAAATTATAATCATTTTCGAATGAATATTATTAATAAGTCTCAATATAAAGAAAATAAAATAAATTTATAATAAATAAAAGGAAAATATATAATATATGAGAACTATTTTTTTTTTTTAAGTTAGTGTCTAAATACTTTACTACAATTAAAGACACAATCAATTTGATTTTCATATAAACTATTAAATACAAATCAAAAGTATATTTACATATTAAAAAAAAATTATCTCCTCTATATATAAAGTAAAATTAATGTAAATATACATACATAGTATAGGCATTAGTACTTAGTACAGATTTCGTCGTACTCACTACTCGCTACTCGCCGCTACTTTTACTAGTAGTACAGCTCGCATGATTTTCCATGCAAACTGCAATACAACTTAACCTTGCAGCTGTTTATACATTCAATTATTCTAATTTTGTATAGAAAATGGAAAAAAAATAACAGGCACAAAACACCAAATCGGCAGCAATAATAATAATAATAGTAATAAAAAAAAAAAAAAAATGTTTAATATTAATTCAACATTTTTGCATATTTTTAAAGTTAAATGCGATTAATTTTAATGCAAATTATTAACTGTAAAATGCACTCTTAAAATTGGAATGCAAAGTGCAATATTTCAATTTGCAAAGTGTCTGTGGCTGTGGCTGTGTCTGTGTCTGTGCCTAACCTTCGTGTCTGTCTGTAGTAGGTATGGCGCAGCAAATTGCATGTGGTACTCTTACTCGTATGGGCGTAGAGAGCGAAGGGGGCCTGTCATCAACAAATACATCATAACGAACGATCAGATCAGATCAAGTAATTCGCAAAAAGCTCAAACGCAATTGACCGCAATGCGGAAATAAATTGCAACATCGCACTTGTGTGACGCGCCTCCTATACAACTGCACGTTGCACTTGCAAGTGCACTCGCCACTTTCGTCTGACCGTGCGCAGTTTGCGATAATTTATTGAGATAATATTTAAATACTAACTTAATTTTCATACTCGTTTCACTATCTAAAATAAAATTATACTAGTATTTAGGTAGTTAGTTAGTTGCTTTAATTGCTAAGCAACAACTACTCGTAGTTGCACTCGTTGTTGTTGCACTCGTAATATTACTTTGTAAGTTACTACTACTTACTACTACTTATTACTACTATTTTTACATACGAGCAAGCAATATGTTTCGGTAATTTTTTTTTCTATTCAATTTTTATTTTATTTTAATTTCTACATTTTTTGTTCATTAATAAAAACTCTTAATGTGTAATTTATTCTACTACGTATCTATTTGCGATTACAAATAATTCTCAGAAATTATTACTTATGAGTTACTAGTTGCTTGCAATGATCGTGCAAAAGTTGTTCGCACAAATTGCGCCATAAAAAAAAAATTAAAAAAAAAATTATTTTTCCTTTTCATTTGCAGTTTGCAGTTTGGTTTGGAGTTTGCCACAATTCTTGAGATATTTTAACTTGGTTTGGCCACGTTCAGTTCAGTTCGTCAGTTCGTCAGTACGTCAGTTCGTTTTATGACTTTATGCTTTATAAAAGTAAATTTTATGAGTTCGATTTTATGCTCCCCGCATTTTATTATGATTGTTTTATAACTTAATTGAATTTTTCGCACACCTCCTTGTCTGAAACTGCAGCGAGCAGCAGGGCCCAACACCGACCTTAACACATTTTACAATGAAGATATTTTCGTACTCGTATTCCTACTCTGCTGTGTAAATATTTGAGATTATCACTGCGGAAAACTACTATCGAGTACTGTCAATATTGTACGAGTATCTCAGTGTTTCAATATTTCAATGTGAACATTTGTGTTTAAAACACGCGCAAATTTTGTTTATCAAAAAAAAAAAAAAAAAAAAAAAAAAATAATAAATAAATAAATAAAAAATAAAAAATGTTGATTTAAATTTGTAATTTTTATAATGAATAATGTAAATTTGTAATTAGTAACAAATATATTAGTTTAATGCATATAATCGACAAAGTCGAGATTGGCACAGAATTGCTTCATATAGACTGTAAGAAAAAAATTCCCAACTGACATGAACTGCAATCGTTATCGGCTTCTATGCATTGACTACTACTGAACTATAATTAAATATTTTTATTTAATTATAATGTTATTAGGAAATAGTAATAAATTTAATAGCAATGACGTTGATGTATGACTATAAATTTAAGCTGTACTGTACTTTAATATTAAAATATAATCTCTATTTCTAAGAAAATCGTCTTTAAAAGAATTGATTACTAAAAGTACTTAATTTTTAGTTTTAAATTAAATTAAAATTGAAAGAGAACACTCAATTTTTTAGAGTATAAATATAGTATGAGTTATGAGTATCAGATAAATTAATCTTATGAGATACTTTTGTTTGATTTGAGAAGTGAACCACAAGCTACCATGGTAAGCTCACCTTCCTTGCAGTTGCTCGAGAGAATCCCAGTGTTAAGAGATTTCCGGCTTAATCGGATTGTTGATTGTAGCAACAGCATCTACCAGACATTTGATTGCTGCTCAGCATTCCAAGAAGATTACGATATTTACATATCAACAAAATGATTTTACAGAGTAGAGTTCAAACTATTTTAGTTTTCCATTGCAGTTGTTATATATAGTGTTATAGGTATATATTGCATAAATTCATAATGGACTGAAATATACAGTGTTGAGCATAACAAAAACAACCAATATTTCCTATTTTTTACTTTTCATTTAAAAACTCAAGTACATAGTTTTATTTGTTATTGGCTTAGTTATCATAAAAAAATAAAACCTACTACTTTTCATAACAGGTAAAATAATTCACAAAAATAAAGAAATATTGCGAAATACAACTGTGCAAACCTCCTTAACTCTGTATCCACCAAACAACGACTACTCAATCTGTTAATATTTCATAAATTATTGAAGTTACTTGTAATATGACAACAAAACTGCCGACTATATTTAATATAAATAAAAAAACAATTGTGGAATTGAATATATAACTATTTTTATGAATTTGTTTATAGAGACGAACGGCACTGGATCGTCTCTGCAAATAGGTCGTAGACGCAGCAGCCTAATGGCGGAACCAAAACTTAACTTTTCGCATTTCAACCTTTAACTATCGTATATAGTGTATTTAAACAACCTTCGTGCGGAATTAAAAAGCTCCTTATCAAGAAACAATCAACTATTGTAAAAACAATTTCCTCATTCCTGTCAGACAGATAGACATTCAAATGTGACCACAATGAATAGAACCCTCCTTCCTTGTTGCATCCCTTTCTTCGTATTATAAATACATTCACCCCTTTTACAACGAAGATACTATCAGCGCCTATAGGATAGGATTTTCTGCCTTTCATACTGATGAAATCCTTGAAAGAAGTCAAATAACAAAGTTCTTAAGCCACCTCCTCTTCTTATCTCTGTGAATGAATTCCTCGTGCATCTAGAATTGTACTTGACCAATTAGTGTCACGATACAGCAACATATTACACAGCTACTTGTTACCCATAAACACATAAGGGATAGTGATATTAAAATATAGAAGATAATAAGATATAAGATAAAAAAATCTGCCAATAAGGGTTATTCAATAATTGATTATCATTTTTAACTTTATAACCCAATGTGAGTCAAAACTTTCTCGCAGTGTTTCCCTAATATACATGCTTAATAGTCTTAATTTTGTGATTTTAGTTAGATTTTATTGTTAAGTTCAGCTAGAATGATCTTTTTACATCCAGCTATGAGTTTTACGACCATATATTATTCTTGCTTTGGAAGCATTTAATTTTTCTTTAAAGAACCGTTTAAGTACGATGTCATCTATCATGTGAGTATTGTAATCAATCCATTTCAAATAAATACAAAACGGATGAAAATGTTATAGTGGGATAGTTGCATAATGAAATTTAAAAGACTCATTATCGATTTTTAGATATTAATAAATTTTTCTTATATATTAACTTATAAGAGTAGCTTTGCTATGGAACCATCTGATCTTTGTTTAAATATCTGTTTAAGTATGCTGTCATTTATCGCTTGAGTAATATGTTACATCCGTCTTAAACAGATACAAAACAGATGATATTTTCAGTATGTGACAATTGCTCTAACTTATCGTTGAATTTGTTACCTTTGCGCTGTAGCGATCAATAAATTTTCCTTAAATATTAATTTATAATAGTATCTTTGCTCTGGAACCAACTGACTTCTGTACAGTCATCCGCTGAAGTATGCTGTTATCCATTAGTCGACTATTATGGTCAATCCGTTTTAAATGGATAGAAAATAAATGATATTGGTGATGACCTTTGTGCTTCAGAGATAAATAAATTTTTCTTGAATATTCATTTATAGAACAAAGTTCTTATTAAAATCTTCAGTATTTATTTATTCGGAGTAAAATTCGAATGATAAGTTGCTAATGGTATGTATTTTTAGACTACTACTAGAGTTTTCTGTATGTTCTATTGAGAACCAGATGAAAATATATATTCAACATATAAGACAAGTGTCAGAAATTTACAAAATAATTTGGAAAAAGAAAATTATTTTTATTTTAATCGAAATAATTTTAACCATGAGCCACATATTGTTAATTAAATAAAAATGGTACTAAATAAATCAATTTAATTTTGCTTTATGTTGTAGCATAAAATCTTTTCAAATTTTCCCCTGGAGTCTACCTTCGGACTGCGAAGCCAACTAATTTTAGCAAATAGTTTTCTTTTTTCATAAAATTGAATTTTTATTAGTTTGTCAACGCAGAAATCTCAGACCGACAAAACTCTTACCAGTAAACGATGACACTTGGCACAAGTTCAATGGCCAAACGGCAACGACGGCAACGACGCCATCACAAAAACCAACAAGAAACTAAGAATTTCTTTTCAATATAAAATAAAAATAAAAATAATAAATTAAATTAATTAATGCATGAATTAAATAAAAAAAAAAAAATTATTTAAGAAAAATTTAAATAAAATAAATTTTTAATTTTAAATATTTATGTGACAATTTACAAGCGGTAAAAATATTTGCGGTAAACCAAAATAAATTAATTAAAAAAAATATTATTTAACTACGTCATTTCAAAATCTGTTTTTTTTTTTAAATAATATAATTAATTTATTTTTGAAATGGCAATGGATATCTTTGTACTAACATTTTTATTGTGGGTATAGCTTGCGATATACCTCAACCGACAGCTTGCAAGATTGTGGTATGTAATTGAGGAAGTCTCAGACGCAACCAATGAATTTGCAACGTTCTACTGCGGCGCGTTATTGCATAAATTAGCAAAGTTCATATAAAATGCACTGCTGCAAACGCGAATACGACACCGAAAAACTTATAATAAATTTCAGAAGAAAATAAGAGGCAAAAGCGTGAATTCCACGCAAGACATATGCCGGATTCCAAGAAAATTTTCTACTTCATGTAAATGAAAGAGAAATTGATAGATACATCATATGCAATTTCTATACAGACATTTTAGAAAATTTTCATAGTATGTTTGAAATTAAAAACCTATTAGAAATAAATGTAATACTACTATTTCAAAACTCGGAAAAACGAGTTATTTATAACATAATATATTAAATACTAAATATTTAAATAAGCTAAAAATTGGAAATAAAAATCGGATACGTAAAACTGTTATCATGTTAAAGATTTGATATTATAACAATGAAATGTTATTATAATATCATCTAAAACATTAGAAACCCTACATTTACAGAGATCAGTAATTTATAACGATTTACTGCACGTCTTCACTGCATAGTTTATTATGATAAATGTTTAAAATAAACAGTTTATCTCGATATAAATAGGCTTTCAAGGGGAGTAGCCGCGGAGGTCAACTCAACCGTAGTGGGGGAACCACATTCATGATCACGTTAACCGCTTGAAAAAAAATCAGATTCCAAGTTGAGTTGCTTTGAAAAGACTTACTTTGATGTAAACAAAAAACTACTGAACTGTAGAATATTTAAAAGTGATAGACACAAAAAATACAAAATATTGAAGATACATTAATTGATATTTCGACTAAAAATATATTGAAGTGGTTTGGGATTAAGTGTAATGCTACTGTCTATCAATCATTCTTTCAATCATTGGTTTAGACAAGGCAGCAGTAATAGTATTAGCTGATTTATCCCAAATAGTTTAGTAAAAAACATCATTAACAAACTTAAGACATTTTTTCTTTAATTTATCATGATAAAGGGATAAAATTTAACTCATATTTATTTTAGTTGATGTTGATCCTTTTTTCGAGTCAGCACAACTGGGCACTTTTACTCTTTTATAGCTGGGGGTACTACAGGGTCCCACCCATCTTATTGACTAATTTATGTATTGCCTATAAGTTTCACGATTATTCAGTGATTGATCTAAGATCTGTGTACCTCCCCGTGCGGGAGGGATTACTCTAAGATTAGATAGTGGTAAATAAGATAGCCTGTCAATTTTCGCATATAACTTCAGGGCTCTGTCCCTTACGTATTTTTTGATCGTTTTTATTCTAAGATCTCTTAGCATGTCGTTTGTGCGGATGTACTAATTTATTTTAGTTGTGAACGGCTTAAAATGTCATCAAAGAAATTTTTAATACTTAAAAACATACTTGAAAAATCCGATTGGTTCAAAGATATGGTAGTCTCCAACGACGAATTCGAATAAATGAATAAAATGTCTCCAATAATACTTTGCGTTAATGTCTTACAAACTGGAAGCATCAATATCTGTAACGTTCATGCTCTTAGAAGAACTACTCTTTGCTGTTTTATTTTTGTTATTTTTGACTAAAATATTGTTAATTATTTTGTATACACTATAATATAGTTTTGTTGTTTGTGTAACAATATTACAACACAGACTAAAAAAAGAGGACACAGTCCGCGGACAGTCTTGAAGACAATGTCATCAAAGACAATTTGTGGCACCAAGTATATTCTTGAAATACATAAACCTCAATGCTACCATTTGACCACAAACTTATATAATAAAAATGTAAATTTGTTGTAAGTCTTGCAACAGACTAGTGATGGAGAGAATGTACTTGGGTAATCTTGAAGACAATATCATCACTGACAATTCGGACCATTAGGTATTCTCCGAACTCAAAAGCCTCAAGTCATCATATCATATGACCACAACACTTAAATAGTCAAACTGTTATTTTTTGAAAGTTCATTATTTTCGTAACACTACTGCATTATCTTTTGCAAGATAATGAGGACACTGTGCTCCAGTAGTCTTGAAGACAATATAATCAAAGACAATTTGGACCACAGGGTATTGACCATCTGCAAACAAATATGGTTGATATTCTTTTACATTATCTTCTCTATTTTATGCTCTCTTCACATAATAATTAATTATTAATTATATATTATTAAGAATATAGTTTAGCAAAGCTACCTGTGATTTAATTTCCGTGTTATCATATACAATATATCTGAAATATTAAGACAAGTACTTTTGGCAATAAAAAGTCAAAGACTAAATACTGAAGTAACATTTTGATAATCTATATTAACACATCACATAATAAGCGAGTTAGATGCTTATTAAAAAAACTGAATTCTATTGTATATAATATATTCTACATATAATTTTATATGCTATAATATATTAAAAAACATATTTTTTTTTTTAAATTTTTAAAATTTTAAATAAAATAAATTTTAAACGCAATAATAATTAAACAATTTTTAATGAGAATAAAGTGACAACAATGCACAGCCTGCAAAAGCAAGTGCTCATATAAAATTATCGCGCCAATTTTATCACTGACAAAATTCTTAGAAATGAAAAAAATATATATTTGTGAAAATTATATATAAAAAAATTCAACATAAATACAAGTACAACAACGCTAGCCATAAACCAAAAATATTAATTAGATTTAAAGTATTTTGAGCGCAGAGTACAAAATTTAATTTAAAAAAAATTAACATAAATAATAAAACTCTGGAGACCAGACTTGGCAAGATACACGCAGTCTGCGCTAAAAACAAAAATGTTTAACAAAATTTGATATACTAAAATAATATAGCATAATTACTCGTATACATTTGTATACAGAAATACAATACATCATTATATATGCTTTTTCTAATGAATGTCATTAAAAGTTATAAATTAGATAAAAGAAAAAAAAAGGATAGTTTATACTGTACAAAAATGATTGAAATATTTTAAGCTAGAAAACATTTAAGATTGACAAATGTGATTCTTTAATTTATTTAAACTAAATACATATCTAGTTATGTAGTCGAATTTTAGTGTATTGAATCAAGCACTTCTAAAGTATTTAAATTTTAATGTCGACTGCTGTTATCAGCTTATCATATATTCACTTATCGGCGTTCAATACTTATATATAAGCTTTATTAGCCGTACTTTTTTTTACACTAATACCACAATAAAATATTTTATCATTTTAATTTTGAAGGAAAAAAAGTAAAAATAGGTTAAAGTGCGGTCTTATTTATATATGTCTGAATTTATCACATTATAATCATAATCAATAATAAATTAATTATCTAAGTAGCCTTGGCAAAGTTCAAATGACCTACCTTTATATAATAGCCATCAATGAAAGAATACAAAAACATTTAAATAAAAAGGAAAAAAGACAAAATAAAAACAAAAAAAAATATAAAAACAAAAAAAAAGAAAATTAAAATATCAAAAAAATAAAATTCAAAACAATGAAAAGAAATTACAAAAAAAAATTAAAATAAGAAAATTAAAATAAAAAAATTGAAAAAAAGAATTGAAGATTAAATTAAAAAAAAAATTACAAAACAAAAAAAAAACAGAAAAAAAATTGAAGAAAATAATAAATAAAAAATATTAAATAACAAATAAAATAAATTTTAAATAATTATTAAGTCTTAATAAGCCGGAATTGATAATAACACATAAAAAGATTCCTCAACTAAGAGTATCATATTTTGATTTTGTAAATATATTCTTTCAAAATAAGTTTTTTAAATTTAAAAAAATAATAGAAAAAAAAATTTATCAACTCCAAAAGATTTAATAATCATATTTTTCCCCCTCCTAATATTTGATAGAAATTTTTCAAATCCCCTTTAAAACAAACCTCAGAAATCTTTATATAAATATATTAACAGTTTTAAATATTTGCTGTGTTTTATTTTAAGTGCTTAAGCATTAGTGCTTCGTTTTGATATGAAATTAAGCATATATTAATTAAACATAATTATTTGATTAAAAAATTAAACGCATATAATTATATCCATAAGAATTTAAGTGCATATAAGTTAATAAGCACAAGTACAATTAAAAATAAATTTTCCCAATTACAGTTTTCTTCTTCCACACCTTGCTATTTTAAGATCTTTCATATCTCAACACCCTTGGATACAACAATCCTAAAATTTTTTCTACTTTTAATTATGAAATTGTTAAAGTTTTTATCAATAGTGTAGTCTTATTTATTAATGTTACTTAAAATCTTGATTAAAATATACAAAATTGAAATTTTTTTACGTTCAATCTCTACACGATCTAACGATATAACAAAATGAATAGGAAAACATTATCTATACATTTCGATATTATCTACGAAATTAGTAATTCGTCATTTACTGCTTCTTCAAGATACATGATTAAATTTTTATTACTTTGTGTGAATGAAAATGAAAGTCATTAAAATTTGAAATGCACATACATAACATATATTGGGAAATATAAAATATTCTTTAAATAAATAACATATATGCAATGATTTCTCAATCAGAGACACAACAAAAACGATATGGAAGAGATTGTCGATTTTAAATATCAATTAAAATACATAATATCAACAAAAAGTCTACCCGAATATGTATGAATCGAGTAAAAAGAAAAATTTTAATAAAGATTAAAATTTTAATAATTTTAATAACTCTTTTTTATATTATTCTAATTAATGGAATTTTTGGCTAACCATACAGCTGTTTCGAGTATTGCTAAATACCCATCATCAGTGGTCTTGAAAATAATTCTTATATTTAATTATTAGTAAATAATTTTTTGAGGCTGCAAGTAACAAGAATCGAACTTGTATCCTGCCAAATTTGAAGCTCAGAGTCAGCGTTCATTAGCCAAGTGACCCAAAGCCGTTCTTGACTTTTATGTTCGTACATTTTTTAGAGTTTTGTTAATTTTGCTGTGAAAGTTTTTATTAACAAATTGGTTTTGCTGTTTTATAATAGAACGAAATCATAAATCAGCTGAAGAATAATTAAATTATATTTTATTTTTAATTGTTAAATTTCATTACTATTGTTCAAGTTATAAGTATTAAACAAAACGCACTTAGCTCATCTAGTGTAGACTTAAAAGTGACCCGGAACAAAATATATAAATAAACCATTTTTAAGAAGTAAAAGTTTCAGTTTTTGACTGAGAGTTTGTCAAATAGACATTCGACACACTGTTTCTCGGTAAATATGGTATATAAAATGGACCCAACATTCTCCGATACAAATCCTTCAATTATTCCACCACGCCGCATTGTCCACTTCATTTAAACCAATAAGAGTAAGCAAAGACCCTGTATTTTGCTTATTTAAAAGCAATACTTAATAAACCATAAATTTCTATATTTTTATGCAACTTTTTAAAGCTCTCTTAACCAAGCGAAAAAACTCATAATTTGTAAGTGAAACACTACAACATTCAAGTTGAAGTTTCTTTATTTATTGTTTGTTTATAATAAATGTAAACAAATGATACAACATAAATTAAAAAAAAAAAAAATTAAAAGTGACTACAGCAAAAAATAACACAATGAAAATAAAATCAAATTCGTAATAATAAAAGAACTAAGCCAAAAGCAATGGCCGTGAACTTGACTTGCAAAACAGCAACGATAATAATAACAACACAAATTAAGTTGAAGTAAAAAACAAAACAAAAAAAAAAAAACAAAAATGTAAAAAATAAAAAATAAAAAATGTGGCAACAACACACAAAAAATGTAAACAAATAAAAACAAGGAAACAGCAACAAACAAAATGCAAAAAAACTTTGCAAATTAAATGGCAAAGCAACAAATAAACAAACCGCAAAGTGCAAATTGCAAGCTGAAAACTGCAAGTATGTATATCCGCATAAAGCGAACGAGACGAGGGGAGAGATGCGAGTCAGTTTATAAACAACAGACGCAGCAACGTAAAATAATACACGCAAAAAGCAGCTAATAGACCAGCTGTTAGATAGACGAGCGGATGAAGGGATGGACGGTTGCATGACTGGACCGACAGTCAAACGAAGACACACTTAAAGTGCCTTAATTAAATTTTGAATTATTGTGCAGCTTAACGGTTTAACAGGTCTTTATGCCACAATTCAAGCTACTTTCAATTTAAAAATGCGGCCTGCTTAGTGTCGCCTAACGTCTTACCCCTCCGGAGCTCTTGAATAGCGAATAGTAGGACTGCCTGCAACTAATCGCTGCTAGTTCTGTGGTATTTCAACTCGTCGTTGCTGCTGTAAAGTAACCAGTTTTTATTTTTATTTTTATTATTTTTTTTTTTTGTATTGTAAATGCCACTTCCACTATTTGGAATTGAAATCACAGTGATATTTCGCAGTTGATATGACTTTTAATATATTTTCTGGGGACCCGATTTACGACAAATAATCATTATATTGTAATTGACACAACATATACTTCAATTATTTTATTATATAATAAAATATACGACGTTGAACAGCCTAAAGCAATTAAATATTCATTGACAATCATAGCCGCAAAGGAGTGTTGGTTAGATAGACGAATGGGGAGTAATGCAATCAGATTTAATTAATATATTTTATATTTGATTTGAGTAAATTTGAGTACGGTACACGTGTACTTGATATTCATACATTAAAGATACAAAAATGTTTAAATTAAATTGACAAAAAATATTATTAGATGCAATAGAAATTAAATTGTTACATTATAGATTAGGTATAACAGGTTTCAGATATATGACCTATTAGTTTTTGAAAAAAAAAATAATTATACATCGTCTTAGAATACAGTCATGTCAAAGAAGGACTATTAGGCACCATTTTAATAAAAACTAATGTACAAAATTCTATTAGATTAGCTCAAAAACTAAAATACTAAAGAAGTAGACTGTCGTACAAATAGACAGCCCCGTGGGGATTAATTTAACAGGAATCATGAAATGAATTTCAAATATAAATAAATGGGCTAAAACATGGTTAGGTGAGAGTAGAGTTAAAAGAAGAACTGTTGTTTAGAGTAAGGAGCGGATGAGGAAATGACTGTTTAGCCCACATGGCTATAGTCTGATCTGAATTAGATTATGACAGTTTATGCTTCCTGGGAGATATAAGTCGGAGATCTTCGTTTCTATGCAACTTTGGTCTCAAAGAGAAAACTGCATCGATGTGAAAGTCTGTTAGTTTATGTTTCTATTTGAATGCTTTGTTGTTGCTACCATGGCAATCAGTTATCATGTAAACATAATTTAAAAAAAACAATCGACGGGTGCATCTAGGAAGTCAGACTCTACTAAAGAAAATCCCATTCAAATAATAGATATTGTTTAATTAGTAGTTGATTATTCTCTTTTAGTTGATTTTTATTTTAGATTCTGCACGAAGGTAGTCAACATATGACATGCGATGGTAGCCGGTAGCAATCCGGATACCCGTGTTTTGAAATAATTGAATATTATTTCCATGGGTCTTGCAAAGTAGTGGGGTCTATACTAAAGTTGCATAGGCTACAATAGGATATTTATACGTGTGCAGGAACATGGCTTAATAGATTTGTTTCTTAACAATTCTTAACAATTTAATAAAACTTATAGTTGAGAATTTGTATATTAAAAGCCTTATTTCTGTAGACAATTGGAAGTTTCTATTTATCACTATCATCAAAATAAATTGGACTTACTATAGTCCACATTATTGTATTGATAAACTCACATAAGCATAAAATTTTCAGTTTAGATTTAAAACTAAATCCAATTTCTAACCAAAACTAGAAATCGCAATTTTTAATGTAATAAGTAATATAATATTCTTACCTTCCAGCCAGCACTACTATTTGAATCACCTTTGTCTTTAAAGTAAGGCACATTTTGCACCATCCATTCATATATTTGACTTAATGTTAATCTTTTATCAGGTGCTGAACCAATAGCGTGCGTTATGAGATCCGCATAGGAGAGATTTCCCCATGCATTACGACGAGATGAATTCTTTTTTGCAGCATTTACATTTGGCACGGCTTGTTGTGAATCTAAAAATGTATCAAAAATTAATAATTATAGATTAAATGGTAAATAAAATATTGCATATATATTATAATTGCACCTGTTTTCATATTAGTATTTCTAATTTCACTACAAATTATTTAGAAAACATTTCTCTTAACTGAATAGCTTATAGTTATATGGGAGTAAAAATTATTTTAATTAAAGAAAACGAGATGGATGGAAATACACTAGGTACAGATAATGAAATCTTACCACCTGAAAGAGTCATAAATTTTAATAGGGTTTAAATGCGTGTGAATGTTTGGAGATGAAAATTTTTGGAAGATGTCAGGGGGAGTAGAGCTGCAGTTGAGAAAAGATATATTTACGAGTGACAAATAATTGTTTAGCCAGTGGTTGTTTTCAGACATCCGTTGGATCAGGACAATTTTTACAATACTACGGAAATGTGTTCACCTTCAGTGATTTGTGCTGTGTGCAACGGAGAGAGGAAAGTAGTTATATCATTTGAACTTCTTTGGGATCGGAAATTTAAAGCTACTTCGATGGACCCACATACTTTCTTTGCTCTTCAATGAAATATTCGCTGTTCCGGTATTATAAGAATAATTTATTTTAAAAACTCTTTGAAATTTACACTGTTGCCAGTAAATCGCTTCATTTGAGAGGGCTTTTTAAATTAATCATTAACATAATTAAATTTGTATATTAACATCACCACTACCGATACTAATAAAAACAATTTCCAATCCATATTTCCAGATGACTTCCAGAGAAGTACCATTTATTTTTTGCTAGAAGAATGAAAAAGCTTAGTGAATGATAAACTAATATTGATTTCAAAAATTGTTAAGTTTATGTCCCGGAACCATTCGTTAACACACAAACAACTTAGTGCTATTCAGTCACTAAGCCTGCCAAGGACACAACAACAATATCTGATAATTCTCTTTTGAAATTATTGTATATAAATCCGATCTGTTGCAAAAGGATGTGGCATCACATTATCAATCTCTACGATGGCGCTTAACTACTGCATTTGATGTGAATTTTCAAGATCTAATCTATAAGTAAAAATCGTGGAATATAAAGTGAAACAGTTCATAACATCCTTGTGGGAAAAGAAGTTCCGCTATGCGTAAAATAAAATCTTATTTTATTTATACTAGAAGAAAATTTAACAAATTACTTAACTACAAAAAATTGTTTCATACAACTGCAATAAGGGCTTGTAAGGTCTAAGAATGACATTTATTTAAAACAATTTATTAACAGTAGTATATATATAGTATATTAATATCTTACCTCCACCAGCTAATTGCTGATTGCTTGCTTTTGTGCTATCTAACTCATCTGGTGGTTCAACAAAATTCTCTGGTCTTGGGCAAGGCCACGTATTCGATCTTGCTCTAGTTTGTGGCTCAAAATCGGCATGCAGTTCAGCAATTAGGTCCATCTGCAGCGCATTATCTGCATGTGATGGCGTAGGCCAATCGTGTGCAAAGCCGTCCATGATGGCAAACGGATTATTTATGAGGTGCAGCTTTGCAGTATTTATATACTCGACCAATGTAGAAAATTTAAGGTTAAGATAGGAATTTTAAAATTCCTATATTAAATGGCAGCGATTGCTAATTCTGAAATAAACAAAAAAAAAAATTATAAATAAATTAAAATATTTAATAAAAAAGAAAATACAAAAATTATAATAACTTTATATTACTAGATTACTTTACATATAAAAAATTTTTTTATAGTCTAAGTATGTCAGTTTATAGCGGATTTGCAATATAAACAAATTTTTAGATTTTACTGTTAATATAAGGGTTTTTTCAAAATTTAGTTAATGTTAAAATTGATTATAATTTATTAGAAATGTAATATAAGTTTCTTAGAATGGTATTATAATTAGTTTAGTCATTTGTTTTTGTTTTTATTACAAATTTTCTAATATTACGTTGTAAGAAAACAACTGGATTAAAACAAAACAATTAACACAAGGAAAGTAAAAACAACAAACAACAAAATATTTACAATATTTTGCAATGTTTGTTATTGCCCATGTTTATTATTATAAATTATTTAAACAACAATTCTAGAAAAAATGTTATCAATTATAGTTTTGTATCTGATTTGCAGTTTTGCTCATTTTGAAAAGCGCGCTTTGAAAAAGAATCTATCTTAACCCTTATCTCTCTCTGAGATAATATGAATGATTACTACGAGTACTTATAAAAAACTAGAACCAGTAAAAATTTTAGTAATTAATTATTTTATTATAATTTTTATGTTTATAAAGAAATATTGTAGAGCCGATTTAATCAATGTAAATATTATAGAAAATCTCACATAGGTAAATCATTTGATACGACATTGTATTTTTTATTATTATTAAAACATTGACATGAACCCGCCCAGCAGCCGGTACTACGGCCAGAAAGGTCCTATTGTACCCATTTCACTATTTATTGCACAAAGCCCTTTAAAGCTTTGTTACCAAAGTCCAGAACTAAATCTAGAGAAGAGCTCTTAATCTATTTTGGTAACAGAAATTCCATATGTAACAAGTTTCTTCTGTGCGTTATTAAAGCTGAACAGTCACAAAAAATATGCATAGTAGTTTCCGCTTCTTCTAGGCATAATCTGCATTCTGAATTAGCAGATAATAGTAGTTTATAAAGGTGATATTTCAGGTCATAATGACCTGTTATAAAAACCTTTATCAACCTTAAATTACATTTTGAGAATTTAAGAATGTTTTTGTAGTAGTACGGTTTTATCAGTGCTTTGCTTTGTCTAAGTCCTGGAAGCCTTCCCAGTACTCCAGCCACATATGATTTGTCTTCTCCCTAATAATTTGTTTTGTACTGGCCCAGTTTAATGCACAACACTGAGGGCCTGTGAAAGCAGTTTTTGATGCAGTTGTGGCTAGCTCATCAGCTTGTTCATTTTCCAAAACTCCTCTGTGACCCGAAACCCAGTAAAGGCTTACTTTATTTGTTACTCCAAATAACTGCAGGTGCTCATAACCTGTTTAAGGACCTGTTTCGATTTGAAGTATATAAGACAACGTAAGATAAGTTATTACTACAATGTGATCGTATTAACGTCATCATCACGTGTCAGTCTTCAATGATTTGAAGTCAATTTAATAAAAATTATTGAAATATTAGATTTTAAAAATAAATGTAAAATGCTTTGTTTAAAAGGTTGATCACATGATCTAATTTTTTAAATATTATTTATAATGTTTTAGAAATTTGAAAAATATAAAAAGCGAATAATTTTCTCCCCTCCAATAATACCAACCTCCCATATTTTATTGTTTTATTATTAAAATTTTTTTTTTCTTTCTGTTGAATAGCTAAAATAAATTACGGAAGTTTTGTAAAAATTAACTAAATACAATGAAATTATAATTTCAAATTAACGAATAAAAATTAGTTGATTATACCAGAACCAAATATGATAAGCTGACTGACGCCTTTTATTATTTGGAATTCAGGTTTATATGGGTCATTAATAAAATAAAAGCAACGCATTAAAATGAATTTATAACTATTATAATTTTTTGCTAACATTAGAATTTTTAAATACTTAAATTAATAATATTATAAAAAAAAACAAATGAAAAATTGTTATTAATTTATATTCATAGAACTTGTTAAAGGCTTAGAATATTTATAAGCTTGAACCTAACCAACTCGTAGAGAAGTATACAGAGCAGCATTGTTTCAGTTTAAGGTTCAAATTACTCAGTGATTACACATTTTTTAATGGTAATTACACAAATATAGAATAATTCAAGCAAAAGTCACATTTAAATTCCATACTAAAAAAAAGTTTTAAGTGATATATGATTTGTGAGTATTACTAACGCTTATGACGTATTATGTGCACCATTATTTCATATATTATATGTGAATACAGTGAAAACTCTCTTGTAGAGATACTGAAGTATCAACAATTCTATGCATTTAAAAGTTAAATAGAATGTACTTGGTACGAGTACAAAAAATTAAAACTGTGGTCTTGAAACATTGCACAATTAAGAGAAATGTCCGGTTATTAGAGTATTCACTTAACAGACCTTTCACTATATACATTATATGCTGGTGTTTGCTTAATTAATGACTTGAGTTCAGATTTTTATGATTTTAGAACTTTCTTAGATAGTTTTTGTTATTTTGGAAGTTGTATTTTGGATAATATTTTATCCAATCATATGAGTACGGAAAACCACTGCATGATTGTTTCGAATGGTAACATATAAATACAGGTACTCCTCGGTAAGACAATAAAATTTATATTATAGCTTCAATTTCAATATTAACCCAGATATAGAGGAATAAAGTGAAAATAAGTCGAAAAAAATTTTCCAAAGTAGTTTTGAATTAATTTTTTTTGAAAAATTGTCGATTAAGTTTTTAGAAAACCGTATTTACATACAAATTTTTATTTCAATATCAATGTTTTTCGTATCAAAGACATTTGAGCACAACTAAATATAATACAAAGCAATCATTGTTAGATTTTTATTTATTTTCTTCAGTGCCCAGTTAATTTCGGTGAGAGTTAAGTTGTTATATCTGCTCAGTTATAAAGTCTATTAGAGACTGTTTTCGATGAGTTGATGAACCTCTTAGCCTGTCTTTGATCTATACATTTCAGTACTCGTTGTACACATAACATAAATTTATAAATTAATTTTTAATGAACGATTAGGCACTAAATAATTTATTTGTGAGAGCACACATTTTTATAATTAGAGTTTTCCATATAAATTTTTGTGTTATTTATATTTAAATAAAAAAAAATAAAAAATTTATTTTATTTTTATTATAAAAATAGTATATTATATTAATAATGAATTATAACAATTACAATAATTACAAATTATAATAATAAAAAATTATAATAATTATAATAATGATAATTATAATAATTATTATTATTATAATTATAATAATAATAAATTATAATAATAATAAATTATAATAATAATAAATTATAATAAAAATAAATAATAGAAATAAATTATAATAATAATAAATTATAATAGTTATAATAACAATTTATTTTTTTTTATAATTCCAGAAATAGTATTAATTAAAAATTAAACTATTTCCCCTCAAGCTCTAATGTTCAGTTCGAACTACATACATTGCAAGATTTTTATTTGCATATACATATATGTATATATTATTTTTTTATGTGATTTTTATTATTTATTAATATGAACTACTATACCACGGTGTTTGAACAAGTTAACATATCAAAATCATTAAAAATATCTAAGCCAATAAGTCAATTCAATGGCAATGACTTGCAATTGATTGAGCTTGGCTTATAAACACAAATAGAACGCACATGTTTGCAATGTTCGCAGTGTAATTACTGGCAAGTAAACTTGGCAATGAAAATGAAATTAATTACTTATAATTGAAATAGCGAATTTATTATTACGTCATTTCCATTATTTTATTTTGAAAAGTAATTATTTAATAATATTTTATTTTTGCATACGCTAACACGTAAAATATAGCAAAGCAATGAATTTTGTTCATTTCGTGCTAAAAATTTTATAATTTGTATACAAAAAAATAATATATACTTCAAATTAAATACAAAGATAGTAGGAAAGTTTTAAATAATTATTTAATGTCATATACAATAATTAAATGATAAATTAATCTATCTTTCACAGCTCTATTGTTTTTAAACAGCGTCAAAAATGTCTAACATGCGCCTGAGGTTAATCGATTGGATTGATTATACAGTTTTAAAAGATTTTTTCAAGCAATGTTAAGATTTTAATATAATAGATACTACATCAAAAGTGAGATACTAACGACATACCATACGAGTATGGTATGTTATTTTCATGTCCGTAAAATATATTTAAATATTTATGCTAAACCAAACCATTTAGTTCACTATATCTTATCATCATCACTAGCATCATCATCATCATTAGATCTACAATCGGTGTCCAGTGTTCATCTTCAATAAATCTTCAATAAATAAATCTCTTCAAAAATCTCAATTGTACATATATGTCATTCAATTAAGTGCTGCTACGTTATTTATTCCTCCATCAGAGACGTAAGCCATGCCAAAAATGCTTTAACTACTCTTCAGTCATATCAGCAAGATCACCCAACTGCCTTCCGAGTTATATTCTTATTTTTATATCTACTTCAAATCGTTTACTTGCAGTTCGTCGCTTTAAAACTTTCGTTAAGACCCTTCCGTACATATGAGGCCAATAATTGTTTCAATTGTAAAGTACAATTACACGATATTTATATAATGACAAGACATTCGATATCTATTACTTTTATAAAGTAGAACCCTTATGTAAACTCAATTGTGTAAAACATTGGTTTTTCTAAATTATGTATGTTAAAAATACCGGAACTCCTGAAGTGAGTGACGACTATATAAATTATGCAACATTATTAACCACTATCTCAATTTGACAAAATTTAAATGTTCCTGCTCTTCGCATTTTTTTGACTAAAGATGCATTATACTCCATTTTATATTCAATTATGACCTGTAACCCAAAAACCCTGAGTACCATTATCTCTAATATGCTCACATAGAATATATAAATTTTAGTTAATTACATTATTTGTAAAAATTAAAATATCTCGGTAATCTGAACAACTAATAATTCCCTGAATTATGGAAAGCATCTGATATATACGATATATTATGCCATATTTATATTATACCATATATCTGTGGTATATATTTATTATCTAAATTAAAATTAATATTTCATAGGTAAGAACTAAATAAGTTATTACTTCTAGAAAACTATTAACTAAATTTAATTTTATCCACAAGCATAGTAAATCAAACTTAATTTCGTCTCATAAAAGTAAAGAAATTATTTAACAATAATGAATGTCTATAAATGGATAACCTCACTTCATCTCAATAGATGGAGAGATTTGAGTACTTGTAGACAGACCAAACTCATGTTGCCGAAACCGTGGGTCAGGGAAGCGATAAAAGTGCTAATTACTAGACATGGCAACTTCAAGCATCACCTCAAAAAGATAACTCTTGCTGAGGAAGACACTTGCAGACTATGTCTAGAAGAAAAGGAGACAGCGGTACATATATTGCGGCACTGGCAAGTAGGAGGAAGACTGTCTTGGGACACCATTGGGTTGGTGCTGACTTGGCAGGCAACCTCAAGCTAAATGAGCTGCTTGCATTAACAAGAGATGTAGTTATGCGAACGGAAGCCACTCCAGCTTGAACTCAATAACGACATCCGAGAAAAGAAGGACGAAAAAGGACCCAAATAGTTTCGTGGTCTACTTCGGCTAATCCTTCACTTCAGTGGGTCCACTTGTTGGACGGTGCGCTGTTCGAACGTCCCACCATAAGTTAAGTTAACAATAATAAAAAAATATACTAAAAATTTTAATTAGTTAGATTTTATTAATAATTTTTAACAATTATCACGGCATATAAGTATATTAAGAATATTATCATCTATTAGCTATTGATTAATTATTAGCTTTATCTATTAATATTAGTCATAATATAGTAAGTAAAACTAATCAAAAAAATTAAATAAATTAAAAATAAAAATAAAAGAAATACTAACATCCTTGACAATGATTATCTACGTACTTTTAAATGCAAAGAAGAGCCAATTTTACGCAAATTAGTGGCAAACAAAAGATAATTTTGATATATTTGCGGCATATAGATACAAAACCAAATATTTTAAACCCACTACATTAATAATTATTAAAAATTCTTTTATAATTATTGATATTTCCACTTTCTGGATATAGAAAATTTTTGTTAATTACTTTTAAATTATAAAAAATTAACCAAGCACGTGCTTCGCTATGGCTCGAATCGATTATTATATACAATACATATACACAATTAAATACACACATATATATATATATTGATTAAAAAATTTATATAAAAACTTTTTTTTATTCTAATTCTAAGCAACAACTGCTCATGCTTTTGTTTGATGATTATGGCGAAAGAAAAAGTATCTAATGTACTAGCAAAAATCAAATCAATCATGAAAATTAACAACAGAATACATTATAACTACTTAATTCTATATTTGCAATATTTCAAATGGAATTAAATAATTTGAAATCTTACACGCGCAGTCTAAAGTCAGCACGATTTTAAAATTAATTATAAATTAATTTAAATAAATTTATAGAAATGCTAAAGAATAAGGCACTGTGTAATTTGCCCTTTTTCGTTCTAGACTTTTATTCGATATGGAAATATTTATTAATTAATAACGTTATTATTATTTAAATTTTTTCATTATTATACCTTATGTATTTTTATATAATGTGATATGACGTTAATTCTATTAAATAGTAATATTTCAATTTGTTGAAATAAGCAAGAATACATTTTTATACTTATTTTAATATAGATTTTAATATAATATAAAATTAATTCTATTTATTGCAATAAGTAAACTAATAAGTTTTTTAAAATATTGAATTCTACATTTAAAGTATTGTATTGCAATCGACAAATATGCAGCAATATATGTAATTTTACATACAAATTCCATACAAAATACATACATATAGAAATATGCTAAAAAGAGGTTAAATAATTCTAAGTGTAAATGTAGTATAAGGGGTATCAAAATTATATAACAGTATTAATTTTTATGTAATATGTAATCTCTGTTTTATTTTTTTAAAGTTCTTAAAAGATCTCAAATAAAACTTTTATTTCTCACGTGAATTTTGAGATCAAACTGGATTATAATAACCATACAAGCTTATAAGTTTGATTTCACTGAAAAAAAACAGTGAAGAGTCGATTTGATATATATATTATATTATATATAAATATATTATATATAAATATATTATATATAAATATATTATATATAAATATATTATATATATTATATATAAATATATTGTATATATTATATATAAATATATTATATTTATATATATATTATATATGCTATAGATACGTGTTTTCGAATTTCAAATTAAACATAAATGGGAAAGATAATTTTTTGTTTAAAAAAACAATAGAAATTAATTAATAATTTTTTCAGTATTATTAAGAAGCAGGTTCTCAAAAATAGGTATACTTAAAAATAACATGCAGTTATATAAGTAACTTCATCTCTTAAACTAATCATCTTATGAACACCATTTTTTTTACTTATGGCTTATCCAGCATGCTTTAATGTGGGGTATGGATAATGTAGCGGTTTGAAATTGATTACTCTCGGAGTCATTTAATTTTTTTGTTCATTTTTAGTATATCATGTAATACGTATAAAATATAGTTAAATATAGATATAGATTTAAAAAATATACATAGAAAAAATACATAAAAAATAATATATATAAAAAATATATAAAAAGGATATATATAAAAAACATATATATAAAAAATTTAAGTTGTAATTTAACGTCAGTTTAAGACGGAAGTGACCTCTTTATAAAGAATATATTTAAAAAAATATATATAATATATAAAATAAATATTTATTAAATAAATATTTATAAAATAAGTATATATAGAATCTATATATAATCTGGCTAATGGAATTTTTACTCTACTATACATGGTTATCCTATAAGCAACTTAAGGAATATTTGCTTTTCGTACTTCAAAGGCATAAACAACCATTCTATGTTCCCTAATCAGCGAAGAACATTGAAACTCTTAAAATTATTGTTCTAAAGTAAGCCAAACTTTTTAAAAATATGACCCAAAATCCTCTTCTTAATACAGTCAAAACCATATCGAATTAGTGCTTTATATCGTCCGTCAAAATGTGTTTAAAGTTATCGGTACGAGGTATCTTCGTCTGCAGAATGCTATGTTTTAATTGGAAAATGGTGTACATTATGCCGAAAAGGTAAAAAATCCAAAAAAGGTGAATGCGAGAAGTGACCGATCTTACCGACGAATGTAATTGGCATACGGGTATATTATATTATTGCCTCACTCCAAATGCTTATTCTTAAAATGTTTTGTTGATTTCCCCGAATATACCCGTATAATTTCGTTAATTTATGGGGCGATAAAGTCCTATAGGCTTAGGTTTCAACATTTACAAATACAATATTCTCGAAATATTTTGTTGATTTTCGAATATATCCGTATATCTACGTTAGTTTATGGGGCGGTAAGTGCTATAGACTAAGGTCTTAACATTTTCAAATACAATATTCTCGAAATATTTTGTTGATTTTCGAATATACCCGTATAACTTCATTAATTTATGGGGCGATAAAGTCCTATAGGCTTACGTTTCAATATTTACAAATATAATATTCTTAAAATATTTTGTTGATTTTCGAATATACCCGTATATCTTCATTAACTTATGGGGCGATAAAGTCCTATAAGCTTAGGTTTCAATATTTACAAATATAATATTCTTAAAATATTTTGTTGATTTTCGAATATACCCGTATATTTTCGTTAATTTATGGGGCGATAAAGTCCTATAGGCTTAGGTTTCAATATTTTCAAATACGCCACTGTATATAAGTAATAAACATTATTTCTATAGACACTTCATATGAAATAAATTATCAAATTAAGATGTAAAATATAAATATATATATAAATTTTTGAAATAAAATACTTTTTTATTTTTTAAGCAATAAAATCTCAGATATTCACCAATAAATACTGACATATTTTCAGTATTTCAGAATTTCAGTTCAGTTAAACTTGTAATTTATTGAAATGCACGCGCGAGAATTTATTTTTACTACAATTATTTAAAATTCAATTTAATCAATTTCTTTATAAAAATATCTTTTTGTTTATTTATTTATTTATTTGTATATATACATATATATATAGCACGATTATATATAGAATACTAAAATATTTACACGAGAGCAGAGAATATTGACACTTGCCGCGCTGTCTGCACTTCACATTGATAACTTTTGACGTTTCCAAGCGCTTAAGAGTTCGTTCGTTTGTTTTTGTTATTACTTTTCGTTTTTATTTATTTATTATTATTAAATTTTTTTCAATTTTTTTCAATTTTTTTCATATATTTTTTTTTTGAAATTTATCTTATCTGACTTGATTGCAGCAAAATTCTCTTTTTGAAAGCAAAATTTTCATATATAAACACAAATTAAAAAATTGTATAAAAAATTATATAGAAAAAAAATATATATGAAAATATCACTGATTACAATATCACTTTCAGCACGTTTAACATAAATATAATTTGTATACATATTTTTTACATACTAATTGAATTCGATTTTTTTATTGCAGAAAAATTGCTTTTAAACTATTACAAAAAAAAAAAAACAAAGTCAGTTAAAAATAGGATCCAAAAGAACGCTTACTGAATTGTTCATTTCTCTAGAAATATCGTCTACTTTCTGCTATGCGAATATCTGTCATGCCTATCGTGTGCTTTTTGAAGTACACGCACATGATCAATGCTCAACGCTCAATTTTCGTTTAAGTGTTAGTGTATCTGTGTTCTTTTCCACAACTGCAATCTCAGCACTTAACAAACTCAATTTCAATTTGTCATAATTTGCTACTCAATTTCTACGCATACTCAATCTTTTTGCTTCAACATCAGATGCGTGCGAATATTCTCCAATAAACTTCAAGATATGAGAACCTTTCGAACTTGATATCTTCTTCTTCTTCACCATCCCTTTTGCTTGAAGGGTGTGCACTTCAACGACATGTGTTATCTCATTTTATGAAATCTACATAATTGTGAAAAGCATTTTAAAAACAAATTTAATGAGTGTTAAAGTTACATTCTATGGGTTTGACACTTTCACAAGATGTTCTTCCCAAGAATTTTAGCATAAATTATAAATCTCATATAATTTTTTATATTGTCTACCTTCGAGAATTTTTTCATAATATTAATTATTTACCATTCTAATGGTAAATGCAGTAAATTGCATTTTATAAATATTAATATTTTTATTAATATTGAATAATTAATATCTTAACTTAAGAAAATGAAAGACGACAACTTTTTTGGAATACATATAAACTAACATTTGATGTTTATATTAAAATGACACATCTTTATTTGAAATAACTATAGACAGTAATAGTTACTATTAAATTTTAGTAGTTCCTATTAAATTCTATTAATACTATTACTAAAAGAATGACAAACCATATGACGACATCCCAAACGCATCATTGACATAGAATACCTGGGGTAATACTACGCTATCAAAAAAATTAGCAAATCATTTAACAAATTTAGACAATGTCATTTCATTAACACAACCGATTTATAAAATATTATATTATATTATTATATTAGGGTAATACTAGTCTACCAAAAAAACTAGCAAATCGTTTAACAAATTTAGATCAATGACATTTCATTAAAACAACCGATTTATAAAATATTATAGTCATAATGTCACATTTTATTACTAACGGTTGATTAATTTTAAGGTTAAGAAACACTACTTTATCATAGGCTCGATAAACACTTTTAATATACTTATTAAACTTTATCTGATAGGTGAAGTACAACACAAAAAAGATTGGTGAAAAAATGGTTTTCTCCACTTCTCATTTTCCCTTCCACAACACTGTTTTCCACATAATCATAATTCGATTCACATAATCTAAATCGTATTTCCATTCCGACCCTTTCGCATTTTCTATTTGTTAGGTTTCCAAGTACCGAAATTTTATATTTTATTGAAGAGGATGATCTAATGGCATATATATTGTACAAAAAATATATCAATCAGCAATATCATGTATTTTAAAGAAAAATATGAAGACAATAAAACCTATAGTATTCTCTATAGTTCTCAACAGTATGGCATAATATATATAGAGAAGAAATAATAACATATAGATGTGGTCTTGCCAGTAAATATATACACATTACTTTATAACGCTTTTATTAAATTAATATATTAATATTAATATTTATATCACATAAATTTTTTTTTATTAAGACAAGAAATAGGTTAAGTAAATACTTTGTATTACAATGAAATCTGAGAACCTTATACTCGTATTTATATATTGAGAAGTCAATATAACTCGACTAAAAATTGGAATTTCTTTGTTTAATTTCTTCTTTTAATCTTTGGTATTAATTTAAATTTAATTTTTAATATATTTAGTAGTAGTAGGTTTGTGTTTTGTTACTAATTTTTTTTGTTATTGCCTATTTTTTATTTATTTTTTATATTATGTATATATTTTTCGTCAAATATATTTTTTTTTAATTTTTTTTTTTTATGTTATATATTATATATTTTTTATTTTTGTTATATATTTTTATTTAAAACATTTTTTTTTTGTTTTTATTTATTTTTTAAATTTTTATAACTTTATTTTTTTGTTTATATTTTCTTAATTATTTTTTTTAGTTAAATAATTCAATAATTTTTTTTAGTTAGTAATTAAAAGTGGAAGTCAAATCATCTGGATATAAACGGTTTTTGAAGAACTTTTACTAAAACATCTACAGGTGAACTGTCATTTTTCTCTAACAGCCGTACGTTTATATGTATTCCAAAGCGTTGGACTTAAAAAATTATTAATTGTTGTTATCGTCGTCGACCAGTTGAGATGGATAACTATTACATAGTCATGTTTCCAGAAGATAGACAGAGTTTTGCAGCATACACAATATAGTTTCGAAGGTTTTGTTTTGGTTTAGTAATACCTACATTGTGAACAACCCTTTATCTAAAAATTTATGAAATTTTTAATCAAACTAATTACTTTACATACATTAATTTAATTATATAAATAATCTCGAAATAAACAAATCTGATACTCCAAGTGAGCAAACTTACTAACTGTACTATATTGAATTATATGTATTTATACATTATATATCATAAAAGAAACTACGAATATTTTTTTGGAAAGAAATTAAAACTTTTTTTATTCTTAACAAATTTCGCTCTTCAGTCCTTGACATTTAATTTCTTGTTCAAATTTCTGAGAGAGCTTTGATAATAATTTCCGGGTTCTCTACACCCATACAATATCAATGCAACATAAAATATAGCCATATTATTATTAATTAAAGATTAATTAAATATTAATTAGTTTACAAAAAAAACTAAGTATAACCTAATTCCAAACTTGATTGCTAATATTAGAACTGAACTAAAAAAAAAGAAACCTTAAGAGGCAAGGTTCACTTTATTTGTAACATAGGAACTTTGGAGTTCATAATAAAAGTTTAAAGTATGTACAAAATTTTAAGCTTAATTAAGTACAGTTTAATATGATAATCGTTTTTATAGTCTATTTGAAATTTAGAAAAAATATTGCTATACTCTTCAAAAATACCTAACGAAAATACAATAAAGTTGAGGAAAAAAATACTTATAATCTCACTGAGAGATACTCTTTTATTGGCATAAAAAATAAAAATAAGAAAATTAAATATTTTGCTATAAGGCGATATCGCACACAACCACAGAGACGCGGCTGCAAAATAAATGAAAGACAAAAAGCAACAAAAACAAGCAAAATAAGGGAAGAAAGAAATGAAATACAGCAACAAAAACAAAGTGAAAAAAATTTGATGAAGGCAACAAAGAATTTCAGTTTTTTTTGTATTGTAGGCAATTTAAGCTCACGGAACCGATCAAGTAAAAAAATTTGAATTTTTTTTCTTTAAATTTTTTTTCTTTTTTGTTTTTGTTTGGTGTATGAAGCGGAATTCTTAAAAGAGACACGCGGTGTAAAAAATTGTACAAATAAAAATAAAATGTAAAAATTGTTCATAGGTACATCCATATAGTTTAGTAAATAAATAAAATAATTTTAAGCTGATTTTGACAAAGGAAAACTTTTAAACATTAATTTCAAGACCACGACATTAAATTCGTTGTCGTTTGTACTGTACAAATTCCATAGAAAGCACAAAATTCGCCCTGACCTAACTCACCACAAAACATGCGACCAAGTACAAAAACAAAAGCAACGCACTACATTTATTATGTTCTGAAATTGTCACAAGGAAAGACAAAATAAAATATTTATTTACATTTCAAAAGCAACGTAGTAAAAACTATTTTTAAAATAAAATGCGCAACTCAAATACTTAATAGTAAAATTATTTCTGTCTATTTTGACTGGTAAGAGATTGAAATGTGCCATAGGCGATATATGTACATACGTCGGTCGGTAGATTCTCATTAGAAAGTGCACAGTACAACTGCAAAACATTCCATTTAATAGAAGAATACGAAATGCGTAGCGTATTTTATACAAAAATCCAACAACAACAACAACAACAACAACAGTAAACACTTTTTTTCAATTGTTGATTTTTATATAGTGCAAAGATGATGAAGTGATAATAAGTCAACATTAATAAAAAAAGGACCTCTTAGTACATTATTATAGTACATAACTTTACACTAATGTCTATTTCAGGAATTTGTTTATTTAATGCTAAGTAGACAATAAAATCGATAATGTAAAACAGTCTTCAAATGAAAAATTAAAGAGGTGAAGTAAAAGAGATGAAATAAAACAGGTGAACTTAAAGAAGTGCAATTAAGGAATTAAGGAGGTGGAATTAAGGAGGTGAATAAAAAAATACTTTGAACGATAGAAGTTTTTTAACTTAATTTACTCATTATAATAATAATATCATATAAACTAATTTACACATTAATGTCTATTAACTAAAAGAAAAAAGATCAACACTATTTTCTAAAGTAATAAAAGCAATAATATCAAAACATTAAACTCAATGTCAACCTCATAATGAACATTGAGCATCACAAAGTCTATTTTGGTTGAGCTATTTCAATGTCTATATCAATGTCTATATAAGGTTTGAACAGGGATATCGAAGGAAATGATCTTGCTAATGAAATGTTTAAAAAAGATGACAATATGGACACAAAAGAGACCAACAAATCCCGATAAGTTGAACTCTATGATTTAGGTTTCTAGATATAGAGATATCAAGAAGAATGAACCACCTAACGAAATACTCGGAAGACATAAAAATAGCCGTTAAATCCTGAGAAGTGAATTATTTAACAACATAAATAAATTAACCATATTAGGGACGAAAAAAAATATAAACTAATCGCGTAGACAGTAATAACGCTAGAATAACATGACTTAGTTTAAATAGAAAACAACATAAGGTTTCTTAAGTTCTAGCAAACTTGTAATATATATGCTTACAAACTGGCTAATGTCATATGACACCAATGCTTCAACATCAGCGCAATCCGTTGAAGCACAAAAATATACATAATAAGAGAACACTTTCTAATTTACTGCTCGAGACTGCAAATAAAGTCGCTTCAGTATTTTGAAGACAATTTCTTTACTGATTTTAATAGATAACCTAAAATGAGATATTGGAATTATTTGACTTCATCTGAAAAATCAAATGCTTTTACAAGGACAACACAAAGAGCTATATTGAAAGCAATAGTTATTGTAAGAGGCAATAGTTGTTTCCAAGAGAAAATCTTTATATTCGTATTAACCTTTTCACTTTTAATCGAACTTAATCTAACACAAACCAACAAAAATGGTTCAACTTTTTAATGAAAGCAGCTAAAGACAATTTTTAATAAATTTTGGGTCGTTGACTTAAAGTTCGTAATAATAGTGCAAAATATATTTTTACAAAAATATTTACATTTAGTATATACACGACGTTATTATATTTAAAGCTGCTAAATATCTAAAAAAAGTACTTCAACAAGTAATTTGACATAAAAACCAAGAAATTGAATAAGAATCCACAGCATTTTTAATACTCTTCAGGGTGAAGTAAGCGCGATCTTTGAACTATATAAAAAAAAAACAAAATATTTATTAAAAATTTTTTCTTAAGTATTTAACAAATTATTAAATTTTACAGATAGATGAACTTTGAAATTGCTCCTAAAAGACAATTATCATAATAATTATGCTTTTTTACAATATCAAATTAAGTGTTATTATTACACGTTGTCTCCAGGCTGTATCTCATTTCGACACAATGAAAAAAATGTTTTTATTTCGAAAATGTACTCTAGGTAAATGATAATGTAAATGATAAGTATTATCAATTTAACCTAGCAACAGTATTTAATATTTTTTCCATAGTATTGATTTATCTTTTTAACAAGTAATAACACATAAAGGTTATTTAAATATTATTGATGACGAAAATAGCAATAATAAAGTAATAAAAAAAATGTTTTATTTTTTGAATAATAAGGACTATTAAGTTGTTATCTTATTGCTGTTGTTGTACTTACTTCAATTATAAATCGAAAGAATTAATTGATCTTAGTAACATACATATTAAAAGCGATATTGCAATCCAATGCAATAATATGCTATATAAATCTCTTCGATTCATGATCCTCAATGCGTCATAAAAGATTTCACAAGAAATTTTTCTTTTTTTTTATATAAATTAAATGATGCTTCATTAATATTTGTCCCATGCAAAACATGTTCTTCCCAAATAGATTATAAGTAAACAAGTTTATTATAGGAATGCTATTACCCGTTTCTGAATATTAAAAGTATTTGAAATTGATATAACGCGAATATATCTTCCCTTATACTTTACTTATATAGTATCATTACTCTAAACAAAGAAACTGCTGATATCCACATAGACTTATTTTCAAATTTCAGATCAATATGCATATAACCGATGATATCATAATTTCGAAAGAAATTCACTTAAAAAAAATTATAAGACTATTAACAATATAGTTATATATGTAAGTTATAATTCCGGTGAAATCATATTCTAAAAAGTGCAGCATATCTTTTTGGAGTTGCTTGGTTTAGTCGCATCCTAAGTTGGTCCAGGTTTGCTAAGCATTTTTTGAGTTTCAATATTTTTTATCTTATAAATTTTATAAAACTTGATAGCCTCATTTTACTGTGAAGATCTGTATAAAACACGGAGTGTTCACCACTCTTCTCAATGTTATATTTTGACTGATTTGAAGCTTATTGACGTTGTTTTTTTTTGTGTAGCCAGCAGAGACCTAATAAGCGGATAATATGAAACAAGTCACAATGACGTATAGATGGGTTAAAATCTAAATAGGTAATGCTAGTGTGACAAGTGTGAGGATTGTTACGGTGTAAGAATGCATAGAGAATGGGTAGAATTGAAATTAGAGTCAACTAGGATCAAGGCAGAGAAACCAAACCACTTCTATATGGGGCGGCTCCAAAGATCGACTGGATTGATTTGAAGTCTATTAACTGTTTTTCCATAACCATATAACAGATTTGACATTATTACTTCTTTATATAGTAGTATAAGGCACATAACCATATAACAGATTTGACATTATTACTTCTTTGTACAGAAGTATAAAATTTTTAATACTTAATCTAGATTTACTTACGATTTGTCAAAATTTGTTGCACATTCGAACTTTTTTAGGGTAATCTAACATTTACGTAGTAGTGTTAGTACAAATTTATATTTTTCATAAATACATATATCGAATCAAATGAAACTTTATTTGTTAAGTCATATAAAACAGCTTAATTTCGGGGTAATCGTACTATTCTGAGAAAATATCTACAATGTTATAAATTAATCCCGGGTCTTATACACTTCGTCTGAAATGTACCGAGATTTATCGAAAATGAAAATTGCACTAAAAATTAATCTCGATTACAAAAGTTACTCCAAATTTAACAATATAAAATGGCATTAGTTGCCTGGATTGCCTGGTTGCTTTGTTTTTTTTTTTGTGGTTTGTTTTGATAAGGTAACAAATATGTATGTATAATATAAATATATTTTTGTGTTTATATTTTATTAAATCAAAATTATAAAATTTAGTAGTTTAATATTTAGAGTAAAACAATTTTATTTTATTGTTATTTTACTATTATTATTATTTATTTTTTTTATTCTTAAGGACAAATGTACTTATTTCATCTTTAATAGTTTTTCTATTTTGTACTATTTTTTGGGGCTTATAACGCATACTTGCTCTATTAGTATTTATTAGCAAACTAAATTTAAAAAAAAAATATTAGACACGTTTTTAAGGTGCTTTCCACATTTTTTTTTTCAATTTTTTTCTAATTTTTTCTTAAATAATTAAATTAACTTTTTGCTAAATATGCAGCAAGCATCATTTGGTTAGCAACAAATTTTAAGTTATTTGCTTTTGATTTTGTTTTTTAGACCAACATTTTCAATGTCAACGTTTCGCTTCAATTTAGAGAACAGATGGCAATGCTTAAAAATTATTGATAAAATTAAATAAAAAAAAAAAACAAAAACAAAAAAACTTGTAAAATATGAGGAAGAAACACTTGAAATGACAACAAGTAGCACGCCTCTTTTTGATAGCCAAGCACCAGCGGCAATTGGCAAATGTAAGTCAAAAAAAAAACAATAGCAAAAAAAAGCATATAAAGGCAAAGTAAGAACATAAAAACAAAAACAAAACAAAGGCCAAACCAAATAAATCAACTGCAAATTATTTATTAAACAATTGGAAAATACATAATCATATGTACGCCTAAGTGGCTGTGTATTTGTGTTTATGGTAAATAAATAAAAACAAAAAAGCAAAAATTAACAAAAAAAGACTTAAATGTCAAAGTGAGCCAAAGTTGAAAGCGAAATGTAAAATAAAATTTAAGACAAAAAAAAAATAAAATAAATAATAAGTGCAAATTGCCGTGAATAGATAAAAATAAAAAGCACAAAAAATAAGAGTAGAAAGAGTATAAAATGTATAAAAAGTATAAAAAGTATAAAAAGTATAAAAAGAATGAAAAGAATTTTTAATAATACAACAAAAACAAGACAAATGTTACGTAAGTGTTAATAGTTTAGTTTTTTGCAGTTGTTTTTTTGATTTTACTTTTCTTGCTTTACTTTACCACGCTTTTTTTGAGTAGAAAAAGCTGCTTTACACATATAAAAAACGTACACTGTTTGCTGGTGTGTGTTAAGCAGTTTGTATATGTTTGTTTACTTGAAGACAGTGTAAAAACTGTAGTATTTTTAATAGCAATTTAATATTTTATTTTAAAAATTTTCCATGCTGATAATTTATTACAAAGGCAATGTAAAGATTTAAAAAAAAAATAAAAAAATAAATTAATTGAATTTTCATTAACAAGTACGAAAAAGCAAAATCACTTTGTAAGCGTTTTTACGTTACTTTTGTCATTAAAACTATATAATCAAATAATTTATTGATTTTCTAATTTCAAACATTTCATTTAATAAAAATTTTTGAAAATATTGTAATATTATTATTTGCAGCGTAAAAACCAACTTTTTATTATATATTCAAACTAATACTAAAGCAAATTTAAAATAATTTTGGTTTATGAAAAAATATCAAAAAGCAAAAAAGTGTACATTTTGAGTGGTCAAATAAGTTTAAAAAAAAAATTATATTAAAGCAATAAAAGAATAAAACCCGTCAAACAAGATTATTTCTTTTTAATAATTGTCGCTGTCAAACCACGTAAACGTCAAAGTGCCACAACAAGAGCGACACATTCAGCAAAACTGACTGCAGCAACAAAACGCCGGACAGACATATACGTAAGAATTAAGCTCAGTGACACTGGCACTGTGCGCTCTCATTTTAAGTTTATGTATTGACAGCGCGGCAGCAGCAGCAGCAACAGTCAGCTAAGCAGCGACGCCGGCGGCCTCATTAACGTGATTCTTTACTTCTTTTATTACTGGAATATTTTCATTAATAGTTTTTCTTAGTTAAATAAATGAAAGAAATTACATTTATTAATTGTATTCTCTTCGTTAAAGAATTTATCTAATTATATTAATATTGTAAAATTCTAAATTTTTTAAATTCTTTATAAAAAAATTTTAAATATTTCGTTGTTTATTATTCTTTTTTTTTAGGGCAGTCTCTACATTAACAGGCAAAGGCACAGGCACATGCACACATACAAAATGAATATGAACCACATGTTTTCTCCAATTTTTTTTCATTTTTTTTTGGTTCATGCTAGTTATCTTCATTTTCGCTGTTTTTTGCCTTTGTTTTTTTTCTTCTACTACTCTTCCGGCATCACTTTTCTGCAACTTATCTTTCTTTCCCTACTTAAATTAGCTAATAAAAGTTGTGTTTATTTTTATGATTGTTCATTTTGATAGTAATTTTTTTATATTTATTTTGGTTTTAAGCTTTTCGTTGAGGCGGGAAGCCACTGTGCTGTTGTTGTTCTTATTGTAGTTGTTGTTGGATTGTGGGTTCTTGACTTTGCAGATTTTGTAATAGTTGCAGAAATCAATGAAAACAGAAATTTTTACACTTTTAATCGAGGTTTAATGACACACATAAATTTAATTGTTGTAATTTGTCATATAATTTATAATGAAAATAAATTTGAAAGATATTCCAACCGCTTGAGAATATATATTTTATGCTGCTCTCAGTAATTACATCGTTTAAGCGAATATAAAAATAAATTAAAAACAAATTGAAAATTGCATTTAGAAGGACAACAAATATATAATATAGTAGGGAGTAAACATTTATTATGGTAGGGAGTTAATTAATGTTCACTTAATTCCAGAATCACAACTGAGGCAGCATTGGAATTTGCGAGAATATGTTGGTAGGTAGGTATCTGATATCGGTTAAAACTTTGATCTATAGACCAAATCAGGGTTGTCCAAAGTACGGTCAGCGGGCGTCATATGGTCTGAGAAAATTTGCCAAATTTTTCTTTGTTATATTTTGATAACATCACATTATTTTATTTTTATTATATCCAAAAAAAATGAATTAAAATGAATTAACCTACTTTAAATAATTTTTTAAACCCACGTTAATTTATTTAATAGGTAAAGACTTTAGTATATATTTCTTTGTACAACTGGTAAAAAAAAACCGTATTCAGCCGTAAGTCATTATATTAAAAATAAAATATTTTTTGTTTAGCAATAAATGAACGTATGTATTGTATTTATTTCTGCGGCCCCCGATATTCTCTGGACTGGACAGCGTTACACTAGATGATACTTTTTATACGTAATACTATCTTTAGATAAAGTATAGTGTAGTTCTTAACCTCTATTTTTTTAAAAGGTTAATTAAAATTATAAAATTGTGAAGTGTTCACACTGAACTAAATGAAATAAATTATATGTTTTTGGTTTATATATAAAATATTTCAATGCTTACAGAATTTTAACGTTCTAATTATCATATCACAATAATCATCTCATGTTATTTCATCTCAATAGCTTTTAGAAATTTATCTATCACAAAAATTTATTAATTTAAAACTATATATTCGAAAGATTTGTTTTTATAGTTTTAAATTAAGATTTTAATGATGGAAAATTCAAATTTCTGTAATCGATAAATTTCAAGAAACTATTGAGATGAAATAACATGAGATAAATATTGTGATATGATAAGTAGTAGATAAGTAGAACAAAATTAACTTAATTTAGTTCAGTATGAACAGTTTTTAAATTTATTAATTTAATTTACTTTTTAAAAAAAAATATTACAAGCTGAAGTCATCAATAAATCTATTATTATAATTGTAAAACTATTAGAGTTAAATCTTGCTGGATTGAAAAAATATTGATCAGAACTTTAGGCAATAGAGAGTACACTAAATATCTGCACAAAAAAATATAATTATCACACATACATTAAGATAAAATAATAATAAACCAATTGAATTTTGTATAGAATATATTATTATCTAAAATGTGCCAAACTGTTATTTCAAAAAAAAAAATTAAAAAAATATTTATATTAAAATTCTTCTGGAATAATTTATAATTGAATTAAATACAAATAGCAATAGAACACTTTCCTAATCGTTTATTATCATTTTAAACGTATCATGTTCAATATATGATATCATATATATGTCATACATTCATATGTCATGTAATTATATATATACAATATTTTAATTTTTTGAATTCTTTCTTTTAAACTACAAATCAAATATATGTTCTATAAAAATTATAAAAAAAACTATTCAAATAAGTTACCATTTAAAAATATAAAGAAAACTGAACAAAATGAATACACATATAATAATTTAATATACCAATTAAATAATAGATAAAATTACATTATCATTATATGAAATGATGTATTATAATTATTTGAAACCATAATTTAATTAAACAAAATTTTTATTCGCTGAATACTAAACTTTCCCTTACAAAAATAAAATTTAACTCCTCCTTTAAGTTTTCCTATAATTTTAAGGACATCTCACACCAATTTATTTTAGACACGCCTACGGAATTAGGGGCACCCCTAAAAGTTTACAGTGCGAAAAAGAAAGTGGTTGTTGGTTGGAATATGAAAACTGCTATTTTCTTTAATTGGAACAAGAAATTTTAATATTTTCAATTAAGAATTATTAATTTATTAAATTAAATGTTACTGTTGGAAAAGCAGATTCACACTGAAAATGTAAATTAACAAAAAAATATATATATAGGCAAATATGTAAGTAATTTATTAAAATTGATATATAAATTTAATATTGCTAGACAATAAAAAAGCAGACAATCGATAAAATTAAAACATTTCTTAAATTAATGAAATCGTTATAAATTACGTACTTTTTAATAAAGGATATAAAAAGTTCCTCTCTTAACTTTTACATAATTACAATCCTTGTGGGATTACCCAAAAAAGGATAGACTACTTTCAAAAATTATTATGGTGTAGAATATGGAGCATTACTTTGTTGTATAAAAATCGAAATCTTATTTTTATATTTAAATCAAGAAATTTTAAATAAAATCTTCTTTAAATTAATTACAAATGTTAATTTTATTCTAATTAATGTTATTTCATTTTATTTAAATCATTTTTTTTCTGTATTTAAATGTAGAAGTTTTTAATAAAATTTTCTTTAAATTAATTTAAATTTTTAATTTATTTTTATATTAATTATAAAACACTATAGTATATATGTAGATATGTGCTTCTGTTATTATAGGTCAAATATAAAGATAATAGGTTTCATTAATCAGGATGTCATTTCTGATGCACTAACTCCGTAGCAATAAGATTAGTCATGATTCCTATTTCACCGTTTGGAAAGTTCGTTCCGTATCGACCGCAATACCAAATATGATAAGTCAAAAGTAGGTATATTAATGATATATTGTAATAAGCTCGCATTTAAAGGGGTTGGTCATAACAATCCTTACAGGATACAGACGTAGTGGTAAGTTTCCAACCCGTTTAAAATCTAATCTAAAATCTAAAGAGGTGTAGATAAAACAACCAGGAGATACTTGGCGTAAAGCCGAAATTTTATGTGCCGCTTGAGCCTTATCAAGAGAAAATTATTTTAATTTTTCCTGATATCTGGTCTATCTCTATATCTGAGGCTTTAGAACGCCTAAAATTCATAATTATTACACTTATACATTGTGACCGAAAGGTTTTCGGAAGTTCTCATTTAAAATTCGCGCGCTGTATATTTTTCGATATTTTAAGTTTATGTAGTTTGGCAGTACTGTCCTTAATTACTATGCCAAAAATGAGCGCGATCTGTCAGACAGTTCGTTTACGCAGCTGTTGAAACCAGTTCCCCTCAGTAGTGCGTTGCGAAAAAACAATGGAAAAAAATATTGAACAAAGAGTTTGCATCAAATTTTGTGTTTCGAACGAAATTTCGTGTGCAGAATCGTTGCGAATGCTACAAAAGGCTTATGGGTAATCAGTTTTATCGAAAACTCAAGTTTATGAGTGGTACAAAGCCTTTCAGGACGGTCGTACGACCGTCGAAGACATGCCGCGTTCTGGACGACCTTCGGCCTCTACCACCGACGAAAACATTGAAAAGGCAAAGGAAATCGTGTTCCAAAATCCTCATGTGAGTGTTAGAGAGATAGCACGAGAGCTAGGCATCGGTCGTGAGAGCTATCCGCCGTAAACGGCCTCAATTGTGGAAGGATAATTCATGGATTTTTCATGACGATAATGCTCCCTCGCACCGAGCCAACATTATCAACGATTTTAAGGCCAAACATTCAATAAATACCATCAAACAGCCACCGTATTCACCTGATCTTGCACCGTGTGACTTTTTCCTGTTTCCCAAACTCAAATTACCACTCAGAGGAACGCGTTTTGAATCCATAGAAGACGAAAAACAGAATTCGCAGAGGGAACTCAAAGCCATACCGGAAAGCGCCAATAAAAATTTTTGATGATTGGAAGAAAACGTTGCAATTTGGTGTATCGCTTCTAAATGGAGCATATTTTGAAGGAGATAAAATAAATATTGATGAAGATTAAGAATTTTGCGTTTGTACATTGTGACCGGAAACTTTTCGGTCACAATGTAAGTCAATAATACGAAATTTTGTAGAAGAAGCGGAACCTTTTTATTCATGGAAAAATTATTGAAGAATAATGGAAAGAACAGTAAAGTAAATGGTACTTAAATTGGATAAATATATAAATGTATTCCCAAACTTATAAAGCAGGATCATATTTAAATAATATATGTTATATGTTTTTATGTATGAGTGATCAATATAAGAAATATATACCACGATTTAGATTACATCTAAGAATTGATATATATGTTTGGTAAGTACACAAATAATCAAGATGATATTGCTAGCAAAATATATTTTTTTAATATTTATGTTTTTGCTCACTGGTTTAATTAATTTTTTACACTTTTGTTTTAAAACTGGATTATATTATAACTCTAAACCATTAATATAAGGAAAGTTGAATGTTAAAAATAAAATTATGTTTTATGAGCAACTAATTATGCCTAAACTAATTTAATGGCTATATCTTTTATGGTAACATTGCTCCATCCACCACTAGAAAACTAAGAAACACTTATTAAAATATTGTATTGAAATGTTTGCTAAAAGCGCCGTGATATATCAGAAATAATGATATACATAAAGACTTAACAGTCGAGAGTGTGAAAAATTATATCAAAGACAGGACGCTGAAATGGTTTGATTCTGTGGTTGCTCACACTAGTTGAGAACTGCAATGTCTTAAAACATATGCATAATGTATACCATTAGGAAGATATGCTGAGCTACAAACTACACTTCAGTGAAACCGTCTGAATAATACATTACTACAATACAATGGATCTCTCGCTACTGTGAATCAGCGAAAAGGTCACTATTAATATTGAGTAAAAGTGCTTCGGGTAGTAACCCACGTTTCATCGAACAAAGATATAAAGGAGGTACAAAAAGGTTTAAATCTAACAAAGAAATAATAGAATTAGCATTCTTTAATTAATGCAAATTAATTAATCAAAATCAAATTTATTAAATATAAAATATAAAAATTTTATTTGGAATCTGATTTAAACTAGTAAACACGAGATTAAATGGTTAATTAATATAAAGATTGGGAACAAAAATGCTTCTTATATTTATATTGGAAGTAATTCAATTAACAAAGCATTTTACTAATTTTGGAGTCAGTTTAAAAAAATCATAAATATTACCTGATAGAACTAACTTAGAAAAAACTGCTATAAGAAATAATCCAATATAATATGAACTTGTTTGGGAAAATTTTATTTTTAACAGATTTTACTATAAAATTATAACTCGCGTATTTTTATGTATAACTGTCAAAAAATTAAGATATTTTAATAAAACTTAAGTTAATGAAACTAAAATAATTGCTCTCAAAAATTAATTAATTTCATACAAACCATTTATTTAATGGGACCTTACATTTATATACACAACAAAGTATCTTAACTGGCCTAACTAATCTAAAATCTGAAAAATTCAATTCAAAGAAGAGTTAAACCCTCTAGTTCTGGAAAATGCCTTAAGGTGGTTTATAATTAAACTGCTCTAATAGTGTCAATAGGGCACAATAGTTCTTAAGGTCGCTGTACATAATAATAATTATGTCAATAATCTATAAAATTAACGACTTAATGTATTGCGAAACTGCCAAATTTTGGTACTGAATTTGATAATCTTTATTTACAAATTTTTTTATTAAATTAATTTTTGACGCCACTTTTGACAAAAGAAACTATATTCTTAATATAAACTATTTTTTGCAATAGAGAGGTTTTAATCGAACCATAGTGAATTGTAATAACAAAAATTTTTTATTATTTTTAATTAATTGAATTTTTAGCTGAGCTTTAATTTAAACAAATATTGCTTATGTACTTTAAAACTATTTCAAATAATATTTAATACAAAAACAAAAATGGGAGTTAAATAAATAAGGAGTTAAACATAATGGATATTGATGGATATTTTCTTGATTAAATTAAAAATTATAATTTTGAATTAAGAATTAAGAATTTTCTCGGTATTATTACTTATCTATTAGTAAAACTTATATTCTTGACGCAATTTTTAAATAAAATAAATTTGTTCATTTACTTATATTAATTTCAGTTATTATTAGTATTATTTATTATTTTATTTATTATTATTTTATTTATTACTTATTTTATTTTCTTTTTATTAATCATTTTATTTGATTATTTATTTGTTTATTTTTGATTTAATAATAAAAAGTGAAAAACGTTATTGCTAACACTAAAATTTAAAAAGTAAAAGTAATGTGTGATATGACATTGAAAAAGTAATTTAACGACCTATTAAATTAAATTTAAATTATTTCCACTATTTTATCTATATTTTTTTTTTAATTTATTTATTATTATAGCTAACTTTATTAATTTTATAGGAAAATATTTACCTTTATCTCAATATTAAAAAAAAACGAATGATGCATTAAACCAATTCTCATTTTATTAATATTAATCCATTTTTTTAAATGAATTATATATTTATTGTTTTTATTTCAGTTTATTAATAACAGTCTTTAACTAGGGGCGCACAATAATTTTAACTATATAATTTCTCATTAATAATTATAAATTTTTCTTATTAAAAAACATGCAAATAATATTATGAAAAGTAATATTTATAAAATATTATTTAAATTATAATAACAACAAATTTCTTTTGTTGGTGTTAATAAATTTTTATTTCTGAGAAATTAAACCTAGTTTTACGAAAGAAGTGCTATGAACTGAAAACTAATTTAATTATAAATTATAATTATAAATAATAATTATAATTATAAATAATGTATAATTTTTTTTTTTTTGTATTTATTTTTAATAATCTGTTTCTTTATCTTATTACAATTTTTTTATTTGAATTTATGTATCGAATTTAAATATATATAGATATATATAGAGGCTTTTGCTCCACTGGAAGGACTGCAGTAATTATGAAAGTAGATATGTATAAGGATTAGCAACTAACTCAAGTATATTATGAAACAATTTTAAAACAGTTTTTAATATCTATATTTTTTTATATTTGTAATTAATTTCATTTTTTAAACAATGTTTTCTAACAGATTATTTGCGTAATAAAGTATTGCAACGTTGTTTTCTTTATAAAATTATTATTTATAAAATTAATTTAATTAATTTATTTTAAGAAATATTAAATATCTCAGTCATTTTTGTTTTCTAATTTTTATTATTGACTATTTTAATAGTATTGATTTATTAATATTATTTATTCATTTATTATTTATATATTTATTATTTTTATATATTATTATTAAAATTTTATTTTAGATTTTGTTAAGTATGATTATTTATTATTTAATATTGTTCATTTATTTTAAATAATAATTAAAGTTATCGTTATGTACTCGTTTATCTTAGTTATTTATAAATCTTTAATATTAATTTTAATGTTATTTATTTATTAATGATTTTTTTTTTCATTTATACTATGTATTTTATTTTATTTATTTATTTATTTTTTATTTTATTACAATTGATTTCCTTAAACTTAAAACTCGTGAAGAACTTTACAGAATCGGTTTGAATATTTATATATATGAATGTCTTAAAACAAAAAAGAGATTTAAATTTATTTGATAAATAAACTTAAGCAACAAAATAATAAATATGCCAAAATTTTCCCATGCCCCACTTGGAGAGAAGGACAGCATTAACTAAGTATGCTAAGTATATAAGTAAAATATATTATTTACAATAATATTAATCATAATGTATATGATACCAAAATGTAATTATTTAATGGCTTATATTATTATTATTCGAAACTGCATATATAATACTTGAAAAAAATTAAATACTTATATTTGAAGTTATGGGAAATGCTCATACTAAATTCCCAACGCTAGTCATAATTTACCACCGCCAGTAGTTAATTGACCACAGTATTGATGAATATACTGGGGTCAAATATATTCATATCGTTCTTATATACATACGCCTGAATTAAATTTTCATCGGTATGGGGAAAAAATATTTTATCAATAATGGCATTACTTGAATACTATAATTATAAATTCAATTTAAAACTAATTGAAGTAATAAAAGTATATTTTATACAAATAAATGTTATTGAATTAATAAAAATTATTATAATTTGTCATATGATAAATTAAAAAAAAAAAACATGAAAAAACCACTTACAATGGGAATGCGTATTTTTTGTTTTGCTGATATTTTGTTGCTGATTTATGCAAATTATTTCCCACAATTTGACTCCAAAGCCGGTGACGAAGTTCAAAAAACGTGCACTTTGCAATTGTAAACCTTTTAATTGTTTATAGAATAGTAAAAACTTATTATTCAACACTTTTTTACTACTTTGTTTGTTATTGTTACTTTTATTATATTTTTTTTTTTTAATCTTTTTTGTTTTGATTACGTTTGCGCGCTGTACTTTTTGCAACTTGAAACACTTGTAACATTTGTGGGTTCACTTCTTTTTTTTTTACTAGAAAGTGTTTAATAAATCATAATTTTCTCATTTTCCTAACATTCAAGCAAAAATTTATTAGGCATTTTAACACTTTTTTTTTATTAATTTTCGAGATTTTACTATATTTCTTGTTGTTGTATTTGTTTTAATTAATTTATGTTATGTTCGATATACGGCTCCACACCGTTTAGTTAAAATATTTGAACACACCACACTGAATCTGTGAATACAAGCGAAACGTTAAGTGAAAAAGAACCATACCAAAAGTTGGGTTCCACGCTTTTATTGGAACGCAACAATGAGAAAAATTTCAAAAAACAAAAAAAAAACAAAATAAATAAATAAAAACGTAGTAAAAATTAAAACAGTGGTAATGAGACTCTATAAAATCAGCAACGTCACGTCACCGATTCAGGCCAATTTAATATTTGAAGCAACACAACAAAAACAAAAATAGAAAAAATAAAAGTAAATTTTTATTTAAAAACCAAAAAACGTTATTTGTTTAATTTGATACGCAATATACCAAAACAAAAAAAAAACACTAAATTAAAATTATTTTGTTTAATTTTGTGTTTTGATTTAACTTTTGCACTCTTTGCGTTTATTTTGTTTTTTACATTTTTTAAAAAATTCACACGCTCTTTTTTGCCAATCAACGAGAAACAAATTTTTAAAAATTTTGCTCAGATTAATGAAGATCAAAAAAATATTTATTACAAAAAACAAAAAGTAAACTAAAATTTTTGCTAAAAATATAAAAACTTTTTTTGTGATTTTATTTTTTGTGCAACTACGACGTCTGAGACGTTGCTGCTTTACCCGTTTGCTTTCTTTCTTACTTTTGAACCGTTTTCTTTTCAATTAAATATTCGTTGCGATTATTATTTTTTCTATATATTTTGAAAATTCCTTATAGTTCACCGAAATAGAACTTGGTTCTGATAACTTTAGCTGTTAAATAATTTTTCTTTTTTATTTTGAAATTCTTAACACTCGACCTCGTGGCTTTTAACTAAAATCACTTTAGTACAGACCCCACTTGCTTAGTTGGATGCGAACAGACAACTGATTCGTCGCTTTTTCATTTCGATTTTCTAATCTGTCAGCGCGACCACTACTACCAGTGTACGCCGTACAGCGTACGGCGTAGCAGAGCGCACTTGAGCGAAATCAGCGTAACCAAAAATAAACGAACATTTGCAGTATATGCACGAGTGTGTATGTACACAAACCCGAACACACAGCAATAAGCAAAGCAAAAAAGCCGAATAAAAGAAACATATTTAATAAGCTACCATACTACTGGCTGTGCTTGCTTTTGCTTCTGCTTCTGCTCCCCACACCATCGCATTTAACATATCAACATCGTGCATGCACGAACTAGTGGTGTACCATTTTACTTTTCTGTTCTGTTCATGCCGAATTGCTCCACACGTACATTCCACAAGTGTGTTCATTCATTTTGTTACTGCTTTTCTTCTCCCATAGCATCCACTTTCTCAGCTGGTGGTGGAATTTGTACGAACACATAATAATGGGAGCACAAAGTATATTTATTGCTTGCTATTTGCACAATTTCATATTCTCAGCAGCCTCTTGGTTTGTGAGAAAAAAAAGCTCGTTCTTGTTGTTATTGTTTTTGATATTGTTGATTTGTTTTGTTTTGTTTTACTTTTTAATATAAAATTTTTTTTCGATTTCGATTTTGTATAAAAAACACTTTTGTTGCTTTGCTATTTTTATTCTAATGCGCAAATGTTTACGTTTTGCATAATTAAAATTATTGTTTATATAAAAAAAAAATAAAAAAATTTATTTTAGTACTTAACTGTATGCAAATCGTGGACATTTTCACAACATAAAATCTAATGTCAAATGTCTTAAAGCATTAAAAACTGCAAAACATTAAAATTATTTAAATTTATTATAATTAAAAATCTTTTAAACAAAAAAAAAATTTTTTTTCTCTGTTTTTAACCATAACTAAACATAAAATATGTGCAGTAATTTTTTTCGAAAAATTATTTAAGTTAAAAATTAAAAGTGAAAAACGTGGTTCTTTTAGATTTATTCTTGAGTAGTAAAACCTGAGGAACTTGATTCTTAAGTAAAAATTCAATCCAATAATATGTACACACATATACATATACATACATATACATATACATATACATATACATATAATAATATACACATAATTTTTGATATCCTATATACTCTCCACTAGTATCAGAATACACCTTAAATCAAATGGATAATCAAATTACTATATATATCTGAACATGGCAAGAGCGATTATCTTCCAATTCTGAACCTTGTTCGGTCAATTATATCTTCCCGACGTAGAACCGAACCACAACAAGTTTGGCTATATGTCCTAAACTCTAGTATAATGCAGAGGAACAAACAGTCAGAAGCACAATAGTAGCTTTTAGGTTAAACATCGGTTTATCATATGCGGATCTGAAGTATCAGAATATCCACTAGTATCAGAATATACCTTAAATCAAATGGATAATCAAAATACTATATAGCTTTTAAGTTAAACATCATATGCGGATCTGAAGTTTTCAATAAGATCGAGTTAATAAGTGGTTAATTGGTTAATTTTTGTCCTGTCCTTTTATAAAGCTGTGATCCCAACTGATACATTTCGATTTTTATTGATATAATACCTACAAATCTGACCTTTTGACCCTGCTAATTCCAATATAGAATATACATATTTATTAATATCCATGCTAGAAATCACCACCCAATCTTAAATTCTAGTAAACCTGAAAACGCGAAAAATAACCATTTTGTCATAGCGATGCTCTAAAATAAGTTCGACCAGAAAGCTCTTCTTAGCCAGGGATATTAATTAATAATAATAAATTAATAATTAAAATAGGTGAAGTACTTCAAGAAAAAATTTCGTTCCACGATCTTATTATGAAAATAATTTCTTATTATAAGAATAAGATACTATAAGAATCTGAATTTATATAAATGGTTAACTAAAATTACTATATCATCAATTTAATTTGTAGAAGAAGTTTGTTTAAACAGAAATATTGACAAAATGTGATTTCCGACTGAAATTACAATCGGCAGATGTTTACTTACAAATATTATTAAAAACTCTTCTCGCAATCTGATCTTCCGCGAATCTTTAATTGATTTCTAGCTAGCAGCTTCTCAAGTTTATCCCTTCTTTACAACAAATTTATATTGCAACATAGTTGTTAAAAACCTTGAACTACTCTTCAGCTTTAACCCTTTTCATCTTTTTAGACCTCTCCAAAAGTCTTCCCTTTTTTATAGCTGCGCATAGTAAAATTTTGTTGGCAATCGCCGAAACGGTAAGAATCCCATGAAGCAACCCGAACCAAGTAAATAAAATTAGATGCAGTCAATTATGAAATATGAAAAAAGCAAATGTGGATGAAAGAAATTCTTCCTAACTGATATGAAATCGTAAAAAAGTCCTCTCAGAACTTAATCGTAAACCGGCACAATTTCATTTTTTACGACTGCACAGCCAAAGTTGAATGGCAGCCGAGCATGACTGAAGCTGCAAGTGCAATGATCGGGAGATCATTAATGCTGTCCATGGTAGTTGAAGTGATGGAATCTTGTCGCCCAGACAAACGAACAAGTCAGACAAGAAAACAGGATCTGAGCACGCATGCGGGCACAACAGCCGCGGTTAGGATTCAACCGACAGAGTGAGTTTTTATTGATTTTCTTTTGATTTTTAAGTGTTTTAAATTAAATTTTATGTTTTATTTAAATTATGTTGTGTAAAGTGTTTTAATTAAATAATTTTTAAATTAATTTTTTTTTCTATTTAATTTAATCTATTTTTAAAATTATTATATACTCCAACTCCTGGTGGACTTAATTTGTTTTGAACCTTCTTAGTTATTACGGTGGGCATTTATTTCTAATAGAGCAAACGCCTTGTAATTACCGATTTATTTTTAAATTATGCGAAATACTTTAAATTTTATTAAAGAATATAAAAATATGTGGACCCATTCAAATAAACTTGGTGCAAAATTAATTTTTACACCTGATGTGTCTATTTTTAGAACTACTATGAAATCGTTACGAGGGTTGGAAGAAAAATTTTCCGCATAACGCCTTCCTGAAAATAAGTGATTTTAATAGATCACATTTTACGTTTAAAGTGAAAATCATAAAAATCTAGTTGGAATCAGCTATATAATTTTAAAAATATAAGCAACATAGAATATATAGCAGGTATCGTATACTATCATCCTTTTTTATATCTTATTGTGCTCTAGCACAATGGATAAGATATTATAATTCATCAAAACTATAAACTGTTTAGCATTAGTAGAAATCTCATCCAACAATATCATTGCTGAATCGAAAATATCTTAAATTCATACAACCATACGGTCTAGGATGAACATTTTTATAATAATATATAATAATAACATATATAATATGTTATATATATTATCTCTAATTACGGACTTTGTTGTCTAATAAAATATATGTTTTATTCTCTATTCAAATACCACAGTTTGTAGATAATAAATGAAAAGCATGCCCCCTAAGTAAAACGACTTCATATACAGTAAATAGCACTGATCAGACAAGGACTATCATATATAACCAGTCATAACTCTCAGAACCTGCTTTAGATATTGTTTATTGGTGCCCATTTCTAAGAGAGAAACATTATCTGAGAGAAGCAATATCGTTATTTAATTATAGTTGAAAAGAAGTTAAAATGCAGTGCAATCTTTTATCGATCCTAACGAACTTCCCGGCGAATAAACAATCAGTACAAGCCAAGAAGATTTTAAAAGTTCAAGCCGAACGATGCACGTCTTTAAAATGTAGAAAGAAATGTTTAATCCGTGGAAGAGTATCAAAACTCGACGACAAATAGATTTATGAAAGACTTCAATAACAATTATTTAGTCATCAAAGGAGAAGGTCAAGCGTGACAACGAAGTTATTTGTGGAAGACTATGTATATTGACCATTTAATCATTAAAGAAAACAGTGATAGTTCGATAACGAAATCATTTGCAGAAGACCTCAACGTGAACTATTTAAACAACGTGAAAGATGGTCAGAGTTAAACAACGAAGATATTTATGACATCCTTCAATGAGAACAATTTAATTATCTAATAATAAGATCACAGCTCGCTAATGATATATTTGTGAAAGACTTCAATGAGAACTACTTAATTGTCGAGGAAGGAGACTTATAAAACAAAAACGTATAGGGAAAGCTTTAATGAAAAGTATTTAATTATCAAGGGAAAGAATCAAAGCGCTGCAATGAAAATATTTATGAAAGACTTTAATGAGTACAATGCAATCATTTAGAAAGAGAGTTTCAATAACTTAAGTAGACTTTCATTTAATCATCGAAAAAAGACAAAGAAGGAAAAGACAGCAAGACAAAAAAATGTTTGTAGAAGGCTTCCATGTGAACTATTTAATCATCAAGAAAGAGAATCAAACCTTTATAATGAAAATTTTGTAAAAAACTTCAAAGAGAACTACTTAAACATCGAAGGAGACGAGTTCGATGACGGACATATGTATTAAAGACTATAAAGAGTGCTATCAATTCATCGATGAAGAGGGTCAAAACTCGACAGCAAAAATATTTGTGGAGGACTTCAATGTGAATATGACTTTAATGTGACGAATATGAATAATTTTTCACCATCCAAAAAGAAAACCCGGAAATGTGTATTCTACTATCACTTCGATATCAAGAATGTGTCCGATTTATTATATTAAAGTTGTTGTAACTAAGCATGTTTAATATATCATAAAGAGAACGACTGTTTGTATCACATGCAAAAAAACACCAAATGAAGATTACACTAAGATAATAAAGTAAGGAAAATGCTAAGTTTGATGGAACGAATCCTACGAATTATGCACCAACCTTATTGAAGACTTTAATAAAAATGTATTATCATTATTCAATTATTCCTAAATTCTCTCCATAGTTCATAAATCTTATATGTTAATAATAAAAAATTTTTATATCGGCCCTCGTAAATTCTTGCCACGCATATGTTAACCAATACAAGGTCATTAATTAAAGTACAGCGGTATGTTTGTAAATCTGCATAATGAGCGTAATAGAACTTATAGATCCGACCGGTTTCAATCCACCAGTGCCTGTCTGCCTGCCTCCCGCCCAAAGACCGATCGATGATTGTAGTCAGGTCAACTTGTAATCGCTCAACCAGTAAAGCCGCGAATGACTGATAATCGTTCGAAGCTTATGTCCGAAAATTCTAAAAATTTCTACCAAATAATTACATTGAATTAGGCATTGGTAGACCATGCGCTTATCTCTAAACTATGACGTAATCGCCACGTAAATGACGTTGCCAATTATAGACACACTCGAAATAATTAATATGTTCAACGTGCCTGAAATAATTGAAATTTTTTAAAATTTTTCAAATTTCGTTAAAATTGAAGTAATGAAATCAGCTTAAAATGCTGGCCTTCAAAAAATTTTAATCATTTCCATTGCATTTGAATTAAATTTGAATTTCCATAGGAACTGAATTAAACATTTCACAGTTGAGCAAAAGTTAAATAAACTTTTGTTGACACTTTTGTTTTGAAATGAAGGACGTTTCTAGTACGACTGGCATGCGAAGAGCCAGCAAATTAGAACCAGAACCTTTGAAAGGGTTTTGAACTTCCGCTGAGAATTTAATTCATAAATTTGTTGGTTTCTTTCTCATGTACTTGCCAGCGAAGACTTAAGTATATAGGGTCATCTACGGGTACTTGAGGTTATGTATCTAATATTTATTTACCATAAACAACCCATACCGTATCATGTTTTATTTTTTGATAAAACTAGAAAAATGCAACTACTTGAAGCTGCAAAGTACTTCGAGGCCGGTAAGTCTAAGTTGGTGGAATACCTTGATTTATTAATCCGATAAAAAAATTTACAAAATTTTTAAAATTCTTAAATTTAGTTGTGGTCTTAAAACACACTTAAAAATGTAAAAGTGGGTCATTCAAAAATATATTTGCGAAAATTTGACAGCAATAATTATCATACGATGTGCTTGCTGAATTTTACATCCAAGATTCTGACCTCCATAATCTTGCCGCCTCGTTCGACTTTTGGAATAACATTTTTATTTAATCTATATAGTTTAATGTAGTATGATAGTTCTACATCATTCTTTTCAACTAACGAATTAAGAAAAGTAGATAATAAGTAGAACATGACAGATAAGTAGGTTCACAACTCAGTAAACTCACTACCATCACAACTCACTTTCGACATAGTGCCTACTTGATAAAGACCACATTATCTTTATCTCAGATAAAAATTTTAAATCTTTTTCCTCTCTAACCCTCTCTAACTCTAATTATTAAGTGGACTTCGCGTTAACTTGATAAAAACTAAATCACTTTAGTCTTGGAATAAAGTGATCACGGTAAAGGAAGCAACCTAAACCAAGTAAATAGAATAAGCTGCAATCAATTATGAAAATATTAAAATCCCTCTAACCGTAAGATAGACAGCGATTACTTAATAAGGGCATCACTTTAGTTAAGAAATATTTGGTTTGTGAGGGGTTAAAAATCTTTTGAACTATCATCTTCATCTTCAGCTATAAATAACAGTTGTATAGATTGTAACATGAAATCCTGTTTACTTCTAGACTAGATAGTGCGACGACGTAGATCAATATAGTCATTTAAATAATTAATTTTTTAACAGCAATTAATTTTTATAAAAAATGATGTTCTATAATCCAATACACGAAATAGTTATTTCCCTTACTGATTAGCAAAAATATTGTATGAGTACTGATATATTTTAGATTTGATGCCAACTTCCATCTAGGCTAAACGCTCTCCAACTGATATCACCATATGGTTGTTATTGTCAAAAGATATCAAATACCATTAATATGTTTACTACTCTTATCTTGCTTCGATACATTAAATTAAAATTTAAAAATACTGTAACTATGATAAATGCCATCTACTAGTAACCAAACCTTAACGAACAGAATACATAATGTCTCTCATTTTCAATTTCTCAATATCAGTTTGGGATAAAGGCTTCTGAGTTAATATTCTTATTCTGGCCCAAATCAATGCCAGGTAGTCAGAGCAGTCTTATCTACTGCCAAGCATAATCGACATTCTGACAGACCTATGTAATTGAGATGATGACTAAAAGCATGGTGGCTCTTCAAATAACCCACAAACAACTCTAATCCATGAGAGAGGGATACCTTGCCTTAATTGTAAAGACGAAAAAACTATTTAACCAGACAGTTAGTCGTAGTAACATATTATACCAATAACAAATTCTTTTGCTTATAACCAAAACAATTTATCTTTATTCCCAGCTTATTTCTGGTTTATTCAATTAGTCCTAGTTGCAGTTCTAGTTTTATTAATTCATTCCACAAATGGTTTCAGTTCAAAAAACTTAATGGATGATCCAGTACTTGCAGGATCATTAACCGGTTCTTTGCCATTGTTTCCAGTTTTATAAGCTTCTCATGAAAGCACTTTGCTTGTCAGTTGATACAACATGGTATTGCAATCTGCCAAATATCTCAAATAGGACACTGCCTTAATTTTGTTAAAAAATTAGCAATTATATTGTATATTTTTATTTTACTTATCGCATGTTTAAATCTATTTATGCAGTATGGTGCTTCTAGAGATATCTAGAGATATTTTTATTAGGTGGTTTTTCTCTTTGCTTCTAAAGTCGAAACAACAACTGGACGTTTAAAGTGTTTACAGCAACAGATGATCAAAATTCCACTATTTTACTAAACCATAAAGAAAAATCCACAGAACTATTGAAAAGTGAAACTATTTACACATTACAGAAAGTATAACCTAAAGCTGTATTGTTGAAATGGAAATTTGGGTAGTCCCTACATTCTTGGGAAGGTGTGATTGCTTTAATTTGCTTGCAAATAGTGAAACTCTAGCAGTAGTTATAAGCGATATTTGTTCGTTAATGAGGAGTGGTTCAGGAGAGAAGATTCAGTCTTTTTGTATCCGTTGATCCAATATCATTGGGTAATTTGCAATTCCTAACTCCTAACAATAAATAATCTTGTTCTAATAATCTAGTAGTTCTAATAATAGTGTTTTTTACTAATAATAATCTAGTTCTGGTTATGGTTATATAATTATGGTAATAATTTTTTTATCTGTATTTGTTACATCTATTATTTCTATTAAATTAATTATTTCTATTCTAATTCTATAAATATCTAATTTAGATATTTATATAATATCTCTTTTTTGTATCACTTATTACGTCAGTTTAGATATTTGTAGCTTATTTGCAGTGGTGTAAGGATAATAAGCAGACTATCCGAATTATAAGTCTAAGTACTGCTTCACTATATAAGAAGAGTAGATGCTTTAAAGTTGAACTCTCAACAAAATAGAGATCGTCTTTTAACTTAGCTATCGAACTTTAAATTGCTTTTATAGTCTGTCTTACTATATAAGAAAAGTAGATGCTTTAAAGTTGATCTCTCAACAAAATAGAGATCATCTATTAACTTAGTTAGCTATTGAACTTTAAATTGCTTTTCTTGTCTACCTTACTATATAAGAAGATTAGATACTTTAAAGTTGGTCTCTCAACAAAATAGAGATCATCTATTAACTTAGCTATCAAACTTTAAATCGCTTTTCTAGTCTACCTCACTATATAAGAAAATTAGATGCTTTTAAGTTGATCTCTCAACAAAATAGAGAACATCTATTAACTTAGCTATTGAACTTTAAATCGCTTTTCTAGTCTACCTCACTATATAAGAAAATTAGATGCTTTAAATTTGATCTCTGAACAAAATAGAGATCATCTATTAACTTAGCTATCGAACTTGAAATCGCTTTTCTTGTCTACCTCACTATATAAGAAAATTAGATGCTTTTAAGTTGATCTCTCAACAAAATAGAAATCATCTATTAACTTAGTTGGCTATCGTGTTTAAAATTGCTTTTCTTGTCTACCTTACTATATAAGAAGATTAGATACTTTAAAGTTGGTCTCTCAACAAAATAGAGATCATCTATTAACTTAGCTATCAAACTTTAAATCGCTTTTCTAGTCTACCTCACTATATAAGAAAATTAGATGCTTTTAAGTTGATCTCTCAACAAAATAGAGAACATCTATTAACTTAGCTATTGAACTTTAAATCGCTTTTCTAGTCTACCTCACTATATAAGAAAATTAGATGCTTTAAATTTGATCTCTGAACAAAATAGAGATCATCTATTAACTTAGTTAGCTATTGAACTTAAAATTGCTTTTCTAGTCTATCTCACTATATAAGCAAAGTAGACACATTAAAGTTGATCTGTGAACGAAATGGAGCATAAGTATTTCGCTATCGAACTTAAAATCGCATTTTCTAGTCTTTACTAGAAATACTTTTCGTTTCCAATCCGCAATTTCAGGTGTTTCAAAATCTGGCTGTACATTTTCTGCATCGTAGAAACCAGAAATGGCAGATTGTGAAAAACGCTTTGTGTCTAATTTTTATACAAAGTCGATTACCTTCATATTCATAACATCGAAGCAGTTTTATTGCAGATACTTTCATTTAACTTTGTTTATTATTAATATTTCATAAGTCTTAAGTGGAGATTTGCGAAACACGTTCTTATCTGGCGGCTGCAGTAATTTCAATGCGCACAAGCTAAGTGCGCATTAAGCCCGAAATGGGAAGAATTCCTCACACAATTCGGGCTAAAAAAGTGATGAGCAACCCATTTAGAATCTTTCGAATTCCGATGTAGAAAGAACACATACCAAAACCGAACCAAAAGTATCTGCGATACATTAAAGTAGATTTGTGTGCTATGGCGCGGTGTGTTCGCGAGTATGTAAATGAGTGTTCATCATCCACAGTTCATTGCGCAAAAAACACGTGGTTTTCAAGTTCATTAAGAAAAATAATAAAGAAAAAAATAAATAAAAAAATAAAAATGAAATAATAATAATAAAAATACGGCAAAGCGTCGAACGAGAAAACCACATGCTAAGCACAAATATTTGAATTTCAATTTTGGCGCACATTTGTGTCAGTATGAGTTCAAGATACAAAAAGCAACGCAAAAAACAAAACCCAAAACACAAAAGCAACAGAAAAAGCAGAAAAAGCAGAAAAGATAGAAAAAGTTGAAAAACGCAGAAATAAAAACAAAACTGAATAAAGTTGAAAAACTGCTCGAACTCGTATCTTGTATCTTATGTCTTGTATGTTGTATCTCGTAACTGCTAAATAAAGAAATCCGTACAAAAACAAACAGGCAAACAGGCAAACACAAATTTCAGTTATGAGCGCAAAAACGTTCGAGTATCTTTTATTTGTTTTATCCACACTCAATTCCGTCGATGCTCGCACACAATGTAGGTGAAACCTGCGCAGCTTATCTGAGCGGTTGGCTCCAAACAGCGAATGCCACTTGTATGATTCTGTGCGCTCTCGTCGTACGCTGACGAACTCCCCACACTTTCTCTCCAGCCGACAGAGAAGAACATCTGGTGTGGGTTTTCTTGACAGTTGTGCCGCAGCATAGGTGAAAGCAGCAGTAGTACGGCACCATACCTTCGTCGCTTGCTACCGGAAAATTCTCACCCTTAGCAGTTATGGGAGAGTTCGTTAGTTGGTCATTAAAAGTAAAATGTATTGCATACCATCCAGTTCAGCTGTGGCTAGAACGAGATGCATTCTGCTTCACTAAATGTTGTCACATACTCGCACACGGACTACAACTGTAGCATGGAATTTTCTTAGTACTTTCAGATTTTCTTTACCACTTCACTAATGCTTTTTACAGGTTATCAAAGAAGAAGTGTCCTTCTCAACAGCAAACGCATAGCAGCAAACTTGGCGTTGCCTGTAAGTGTGTCTCGTTTATATCCTTAATTGTGCTCCTTACCGTACTTGAGGCCACGAACGGCCTTTGCCATTTATTTTGTATAGTTGGATTTTATTGTTACAACTCGTATCTTTTTTCTTTGTGTGGAACTAACTGCCTTTTGTGGGAGTGACCAATTATCGCCTTGTAGGATTCTGCGCGGGAATCACTCCGTTTTCCCGATTTGTTATAGGTTGTCGTTTATCCTTAATTGCTGAATTCGTTCAATTGGAAAATGCGCCGCTCGGAGGTGCCACTCACTATTCTGCTTCGAGTTTGTTTGCACTGCCGTCGGCTGCTGCGTTGGTAACATCATCGAATGCCGTGGAAAAGGCTCGCACATTGGCATGTCCTTGGCTTTACTTTCACTAGCAATTCTTTTTCCCTTTTTTTTTCCTTGGTCCTGTTAATAAGAAATGTTGTAATCATAATTCCGAGTATGCTAATGAGGAAGTCAATTTGATTAGATACATATGTACTTTGCTACTCGTATATACTCACAGATAAAATATCTGAGTGCCTTAGTTATGTCAAGTTTGCAAAGCATTTAAGTTAATTTAAGATGCCAGAATTTATGATGCTTTCAGGTAAATTTATTTCATCTTAAATTATTTTTACACAAAATTTATGTAATTCTGCAAAGAATTTTATTGAGCACAGAAATTCATGTATAAAATAACAGTAGAATTTTTGAATGGGAGATGGAAGATAGGAAGATAGGAAGTAGAGTATTTTTATTTATTAAACTTATCACTTGAAAGCTTTTGATTCATTCAGAAATCAGGGTATAATGTATGGAATAAAGATGACTTAAGTGTCAATTAAAAATTTTTTATGGCACATGTTATTAATATTATATATAATATATTATTTAATTAAAAAAATATATCAGATAAAATATAATATAATATATATATATATATAAAACATATAATAAAATGTATATGAATAAATAAAATTTAATATAATATATATAGCATATAGTTTTCTAATATATAAATATATAATCTATACATATTTCTACATATAAAATAAATAACAAATTCACTGTGTTTTTGGTAATCGGTAATACAATATTATGTCGCATACACGAACATAATATATACCTTACTTTATTAATAGCATAAAGTCTTCGGAATCTCACAAAATGTACAAAAGTACAAAATGTACTCTCCGGACAGTAGTCATACTGTATATATACTTAACCCTATCATCTCATTTATCTATTGATGGAACATTACCCAACACAATTGAATTCCAAACTAATGTAAATTAAATAAGAAGACATACTAATTGTGCCCAGATATAACTATCATTAGACCTTTAAAATTCTCAAAAATATATAATTAAAATAATTAAAATATAATAAATAAAAAAAAAAAAAAATTATTCTATAATAAAATCTTGAAAGACGATGGGAACTTCACTGTAAATGAGTTAAAAAAAATATATTAATTTTAGATACCCACTTTACAGGGTCTTTTACAACTGACTCTGGCAGAGGCACACTGAAATCTGCAGTAGAGTAAAAAAGAATAATTGAATTACTGCCATTTAAATATATATGTACATTGCCAAGGATTAAGTTGGGAATTGATACTTTTAACCCCCAGCACCGTCTAGCTTTAATCCAAAAATTAGATTAATTACAACTAGGTCAACTCTCAAAGATAACTCGACGTATGAATAAAAAAAAAAAAAATAAAACTCAGAGCCCAAGGTAGTGGGCACATAGCTTAATCTATGTGTTCGGCTTGGATTAGCTGTAGTACATAATATTTGCTACGGTCATAGTACTTATTTTGACTTAAACTCTAAACCACAGTTACTCTTTATAAGTTCAGATAGCTTAAGGCTTAGATTTTTTGATTTAAAAACTTATCAAAATGAATATATAAACTTGACGTGATGAAGTAGTTATCTAGGCTTTCAACGCAATAAGACCAGTAAGAACTGCAGTAAGCGTTGCAGTGTTCACGCAGTGTTTTAATCTGGAAGTCGCACATGACCTAAGTGCTTTCCATCTGTTATTGGAAGTTGCAAAAAGTAGAGGAAGATACTTCTTCCTCTGGAAGGTACCGCAAAAATGATAAAACAGTTATATTTATTTAAAATATATTTATGAACAGTAAATAAATAACTAAAACCGATTGGATACTCAACATGTCGTTTTGACAGATAATGAAAGAAATAAGTCAAAACTTAACAAACAGTCCAAGACTTTAAGCAAATCATTACTATAACTATATTGTCTTAGGTACCTGTGATGCTTTCCATAAAGGCGTTAACATTCACTTTTAATTTAATATATTTAAATATCTTATGTTTTACTTTTTTTATATGAAGATGTCTTTATTACATTCCTAGATTTTTAATTATTATTCATCTCAAAGTAACTCATTTTACTATGTCGTCAATTATAGAATCGCACACACTACCTTACAAGGCAAATTTTAAGTTACTACAGACATTGAAAGTAGAATCATACTTTGTTTATAATTTAATCACTTGTAAATTTAAGTGCATTTTTGCCTGAAGTAGTAAATAACTAATTAGTTTATTACTCATTAAAAACAATTTAATAAGAAACAATAATATAATAATATTAAAATGATATATTAAAATTAATTGTGCTAGCACGACTAGTACCATTGTATGGTATCAATGGTACTAGTCTGAATAGTCTGAATTGTATCTGAATAGATATTGAGAGAGCATAAAATTTTTAATTTAATTTAAGTATATAAAATAATATAGTATTTAAATTTGCTAAAATGTAATCTAAATTCATTTAATTGTTAAATAATAAATCAAGATAATTAATTTACGCAATTTAGCTTGAAAAAAATATCTGCAATATAATTTAATAGCTTAGTTAAAATTTTCTATTAAATTAATTTTGTATAAAATCATTAAATTTTGATCTCATTTTAAATACTTTATTAAGTATCTATAAGAAATAAAATTAATTATATAGTTTATATTATTACACAGTATATTATATTATAGTAGTTACTATGGCAAGGGAATTAATAGACTTTATAAAAATAATATTTTAGATTGTAGAGATTGTAAAACAACATATTTTTAATTATTTAATTTTTAGGAATTTAATTAGATATTCAAATAAAATTATTTGAAATGATATTGGTATCATTTTATCTTAGACAGATTCCTAAATAGAAAAAGTTTAAGCATTTACTAAAATATTTATACTTAAAATAGCATATAGCATGCATATATTATTTACTCTACTTAATTGAATTAATATCATTAACGCAATAAACTTTATCACTTTATCATACATGCAGACGATACTCAACATAATTGAAATATATTATTTAACAAGAGCAACTCAAACAGCCAGCTTATAGCACCAAAAAAGTGAATAAATAATGTGTACAAATAAGAAATAAAAAAGCGCAAGTTAAGAGCACTAAAATCAAGTGACAAAAATTTATTACATGCAAAAGTTGATATAGAAAATTTTTTTTATAAAGAGGTTTTTTCGAACAGTAGTGAAATACAACAACAAAAATTTATTTTTTTATATTATTTTAATTCATTGAATTTTTGGCTGACCATACAGCTGTTTCGAGTATTGCCAAATACCCATCATCAGTGGTCTTGGAAATAATTCTTGTATTTAATTATTCGTAAATAATTATTTTTTGAGACTGCAAGTACCAGGAATCGAACTCGGGTTCTGCCAAATGTGAAGATCAGAATAAAGAATAAGAAAATTTTTTTATAAATCTTATTAATGTTAAAGTGAAGAGTTATGAGAAAAAATGTACTTAAGATTAATTTAACCTTAATAAGCATCTTGGTAGGTGCCGTGTCTAAAACTTAGCAACAATTAATTCAATGCCCTGCTCTGTCTGTTGCAACCCATTTAAATCTACCTTTGCTAAAGAATTGTAATAATTACTCCTTACTTGTAAATAGTAAAACCGCTATGAGAGAGATCAATGCTACTTGTTCTTCGCAGATGGGTCGCTCCTAAACATAAAACCAACCGTTGCTAAAAATCGGTATCTAATATTAGGATACACAATGGTATTGGTGTGGTCATTAATATTAGTATATTCTTTTTAGAAAAATTTTAATAACAGTTCCTTTCTTAATTAAATTCTAAAAATTCAATAAACAATTTCTGGGTATAACATAAGAAACATAAGAAATCGTACAATAGGTGGGGGTACTGATTTTTAATAGTGGCCAATTAATACTTATATATATTAATAATTATAATTTTATTGCTAACAAACATTTTATACAATTTATGTAATTTTCCAAAATTCGAACATACAAGTCAAGTACGACTTTGGTTCAGTTGGCTAATGAAAACTGACTCTGAGCTTCAAATTTGACAGGGTGCAAGTTCAACCGTTGATACTTGCAGTCTCAAAAAAATTATTTACAATGTGACCCTCTACATCTGTGCCATTTAGTTTGTGAAAACACCCTGTAAATAGTGAAATACACTGTTCTCCTCTTTGCTATCATATAATATTAATTTTCACTTCTTTCTTTGAAAGTATGTACTTCAAATTAAAATAAATAAAAATTTTAAACAGGCAGAATAAAATTGCACAGAACTCGAGAATTGTACTAAGAACTGGAAAGTAAATAATATGTGCATATACGAATAGTTTAAGTGGGTCAACTAAAGTCATATGCATATAAATTTTATAAATACACGTATATAAAGTTTTGAAAAGCATTTGATAAGAATGATTTGCATGATAAGGAAAGTGTTTGCATTATGAGCACTACGAGTACTATTCCATAATTACAATGGATGGCACAAAGGCAGCAAGAGACGCAGCATATTTCTGAAGTAAAAATGTGTGCTTAGTATGTCTTCATGTAGAACTTGAATAAAATTGAGTACGTGGATTCATCAATGTATTCCTATATATGCATGTTTGTAAGTATCAATATATATATATTTACCCTCAATTAATGCAAAATCACTGAGCTATCAATACATTAACCTAATTGCACAATAACACATTCGCATAGTACTATAAACTAATAATAGAACTAAAATGTGTGGAAGAAAAAAAGGGAAATTACACAAAAGCCATTCAATAATTCAATAATTTTGTGCTTTTTCATTGACTGACTTCCTTTGAAAGACACTGGCATTATTTTCATAAGCACTTTTTTCGAAATAATGAAAAAGATTCTTCTGTGATATTTGAGAAGTAAAACGAAGTGGACAGCTGAATTCCAAAAAGACAAAAGATAATATTAGCATTTGTTTAATATACGGATATGGTATATGTAAGTACCACACCCTCCTCTACACACATAGAAAGTATTTAATTAACAGGTTTCGTATATGCTAAATAGGTCAACTTAGTATGATAATGGCACACTCTCACACTACAGCGTTATCACTAATGGCACTTGTTGATATGACAGGCGGTGAAGGTTGTTGCTTTGTGTTGTGCCTGATGTGTTATTGATAGGATAGTCACAATTACAGATAATGGAAACTCATTACTTTGTTGTTTAGTGTAACCAAATACAGTTTAAGAAAATGTTGAACATTGCAAGTATGAAAAAGAGATGTACTCATTTAGATCATTTCCTGGAAAATACGTGTCATCTATGAATTTACAAAGTAATTTGTTTAGAAAGCGTATCTACTTTAAATACCGGGAAGAGATTTAGAAAAAGTCTTTAGTAAATATAAAGATGTGTGGGAAGCCATGGGATGAAAAAGGACGTGGGAGTCCCTTTTTGATAAAGCAAACCTAAAAAGTTGCTATATTTTGTTGAAATTTACTTTATTAAAGTATTATTTTGAATATATTTATTTCATATACTTAATATTATATAATAATATTATAGTACAATATGTACTTAATATTAAATGTAATATATAATTTTTATTTATATTAGTTATACACATATAAATATTATATCATTATTATGGTGAGGCTAGTTAAGTCAGTGCAATTGAGCACTTTTACTCACTATTAACTGCGAGGTTCCTTCATAACCACGGTTGCCACTTATGGTACTTTAGTACCAAAATTAGTACTTTTTTTTCGTTTGGTACTCATGTTCAAAAAATGGTACATTTTTGACGACTCAACTTTATTGTGGATATTTCCAATTAATTTTTTTTATAAATGCAACTTTGCACTATTTTATATTTTGTTCATTTATAACACTATAAAAAATACAGAACGAAAAAACAAAAAGGTCCAAACAATTTTTGGACCTTTTTTTACAGAAATGATACCTTTTTAAACCAATTTTGGTACAGAAAAAAATTTTCAAGTGGCAACCGTGTTCAGAACCCCTCTCCACTCCTTGACTGCATTATTATCACTTCATCAGATTAAGCAATAATTGACCTCAGATCTGCGTATCTCCCCGCGGAGCCTATAACCATTCTAATATTCGATAACACGGTATTGGTAAGCCTGTCAGTTTTCGTATATATTATATCCCCAATCTATGTACTTTATAAATTTTTCAGCTTGTTTATTTGATAAGATTGACAATTTGTCAACGTTTTGCTATTTTGTGCCATAAATAAAAAGTTCTTTCCTTGATAAAAATCTTGATTAATTGTCAAAACTTGATAAATTTGTCAAGCTCACAGAATAGGAGGTATGTACATATGTTAATATTTAAGTTAGGTTATGCTGGCAGACCAAAAAGGCCATGCGTAGACCATTAAGTTCCATTGCGAAACTAGATCAGAGTCTTATTTCTAACGATATAAGTTAAATATTAGATTATTAAATATTATTTAATAATAAATTATACAAGATATTAAATACTTATATATAATATTATATATTAATTTGCAAATGTCATGTATTTTCGCACTTAGATGCAACCTAATCTGGTTCCCTATAATATTTCTATATTCAGCAACCTTCTTGATGCAAACGTTCCGAATTCGATAATGTTCATTAGTGTCTGACCATCTAAAAAGGCAGTGATATTTATATTATAGTAGTAGTATTTTATAATCAATAAAATAGCTCATTTTTAGTCACTCTCAACCGGCCATACAGTTTCAGACAACCAGAGACATTCATGCTAAAAATTAGTAGATTTGTGAGGTAGCTAAGATAGTAAGGTAAAAACCGATATTAGATAATTATATCTTTATATCTTAGTATATCTTAGCTAACGTATCAAGTTATCACCATGATTAATATATTGATGCAGGGTCCTTTAACCGAAATACCGAAAGCCGAATATTAACCTAAATATATATATGGTAGCAAAATGTCATAAAACTGGAAAGAACCTGTGAAACTCTGTATTTCACTATTTAAAACCTTATCATATTTAAAAAAAAACCCATTTTTTTCTGAAAACGAATCCTTTATCAATGCTTTCAGCATAGTTGGCAGGAAAATAAGATTCTTACATCGTCTGTTCAATAATTTTATAAAATTTCAATTAGTTTAAATTTTTTTCTTTTCTTTGGTCAAATAAATTAAGCTTCACTGCATTACTTAAAATGCGAAAAAAAAAATTAGAAAACACTTCCCATGGTGTATTAAATTAAAGGATTCAAGGATGCTTAAAAACTTGAAAGTTTGCTCATCAATTCCAGTAGATACCAGAGTACGAAAAATTGCGAAAATTTTTTTAGTCTTTTGTTTTTCAGTTTTTTTTTTCACATTTTTAGACGATTTAGTATCTTTGGTGAACAATCAATTCAATTTTTAAAAATTGTTAAAACCACACAAATGCTTCGTTTAGGCTCACAATTGGTGGTGTTGGTGTTGCTAAATGCTTACATAATCCATTAGATGCCATGACCACGTATATATAACATACAATCAAGGTACTTCGTTTTAATATTAGACAGAGCATAGGCGTTATGACCCAGCGAAAAATTAATATTTCTTTAAATTTGAATTTATTTCACCGAGGTTCACTTAATCGAGATCCGTGTTTGAGTTAACCTTACAAAAGAACTAAAAGACGTATATATTTGCATTAACACAAATAGTCAAAGAATAATCAAAGCATTGTCTTTCACTAAATATCGGGTAATGTTGTATTATCTGCCTGGATACACCGGAATAAAAGATAATAAATCAGGAGACAATTTTGCAGGGTCTAAAATACTTATTGAATTCAGTAGAATATAGTTGAAGTTGTTCGAAGGTCGTCTGGCTAGTGTTATCACTTTAAGAAGATGTTTGTGGTTGTTTTTTTGTGGAGATCAAATCTTAGCTCTCATGGAAAGCCTATAAGATCTCAAATCATATTCTTTGCGACTATTCGGCATTGTTCTGGGCTAAGAAAAAATTACTTAACAGGAATCTGCATAGCCTAGATTATCTTCTCAACAAGAGGGGTCTGTCTTTTGAAACAGAGTGTCAGTTGCGGTTGAAAGATGATGAAGTATCTAGTTATATTTTTATATGACTGTGCGACTTTAATCTAAAGTAAATCACTCGACCAGGAGTTCTTATCCTCATCTGATGCTAAGAAATCTTTAATGACTGATATTTTGTCTTTTAAGCGAAGGGAGGAGTATTTTCAATTTAGTTAGCAACAAAAAAAAATAGTAATGGTCGCATTTTTTGCTCTGATGGAAACCAGTATCCTCTAAGTTTTATGTTGTCTTATCTCATCTAAAACTTTAGAACAGTCCTATGTCAATTAATTATTTGTGTTTTTAAATCATTCTAAATGTTCGGATAGTTAAGGTTCAAATGGAATGAAATCTGCAAAAAGCTGGTCCGTTGAACATATTCACAATGGAGGTATATAGGATAGAGGCAGTGAGCCTTTTTTACATTTATAAAGCAGAAAATAAAAATAAATCGACATATAAAAATAAATGTCGATAAAAAAAAACGAGCAAATACCAAAAATGTCATCCAATCAAAAAAGTACAGATCATTTTTTGTTCCTTAAATATCCTCATTCCCTATACTTCCATCTATCACATTTAGGTCATTGAACATTGTTTTATTATGAAATACCATTTAGGCAATAGTTTTATGGTGTCGGTCCATATTTTTCTGTTTGGTTATACACCAATGCAACGAATATAAAAATGAGACTAAAGTTAAGTCATCAAATTCCAAAAAGAAGAAAATATCATTGATTGTCTAAACCTGCAAAGGAACTATTGCACATATGGGATCACCACCCATTTACTCCCCCTTGTTTACGTTCATGAAGCGAATATAAAATATTGTATATTTGTAAGTTCAGCTTTCAAATTCCAACAATGATAGGATTGGCGTAATCAACAGAGGAATGGACTAGCACATATGTGTAGCTCTTTTCGTAGACTATATAATTTTCCAGTGACGATAACGGGAAATGATTTTTAAAAAGAAAAAAAGGCCAAAAGTCAGCACAAAATTTTTTAGAAAAATTCAATTCTTTGATTTAAGAAGAAAAATTTTGCGAATGAGTGAAATTTGTCGCACCATAATTTTTGAACTATTGGAGATAGAGTACCTTTGTGACACAAAGATTTTGAACTATTGCAGATAGGGAAATGCGACCCTTATGCTTCTCTCTTAACTGCTTCCCTTCCATTTAATCAAGCAATCACTTTTCAAGCAATCCTATCAGAATAAGAATAAGATTTAAGAAGGAAAATTTTCCGAATGACTGAATTTTGCCACATCATAACTTTTGAACTATTGCAGATAGAGTAACTTTGTGATACAGAGATTTTGAACTATTGCAGATAGGAAAATGCGATCCTTATGCTTCTCTCTTAACTGCTTCCCTTCCAATTAATCAAGCAATCACTTTTCAAGCAATCCTATCAGAATAAAAATAAGATTTAAGAAGGAAAATTTTCCGAATAACTGAATTTTGCTACACCATAACTTTTGAACTATTGCAAATAGGGAAATGCGATCCTAATGGCTTTCCCCCCCTCAGTTGTTTCTCTTCCATTCAATTAAGCTATCACTTTTGAAGCAATCCTATCAGAATAAGAATAAGATTTAAGAAGAAAAATTTTCCGAATGACTGAATTTTGCTACACCATAACTTTTGAACTATTGCAGATAGGGAAATGCGATCCTTATGGCTCTCTCCCCCTCAGTTGTTTCTCTTCCATTCGAGCAAGCTATCACTTTTCAAGCAATCCTATCAGAATAAGAATAACAGTTAAGAAGGAAAATTTTCCGAATGACTGAATATTGCCACACCATAATTTTTGAAGTATTGCAGATATAGTAACTTTGTGACACATAGATGTTGAACTATTGCAGATAGGGAAATGCGATCCTTATGGCTCTCTCCCCCTCAGTTGTTTCTCTTCCATTCAATCAAGCTATCACTTTTCCAGCAATCCTATCAGAATAAGAATAAGATTTAAGAAGGAAAATTTTCCGAATGACTGAATTTTGCTACACCATAACTTTTGAAGTATTGCAGATATAGTAACTTTGTGACACATAGATGTTGAACTATTGCAGATAAGGAAATGCGATCGTTATGGGTCTCTCTCCCTCAGTTATTTCTCTTTCATTCAATCAAGCAAACCCTCTTCCTATCAGAATAAGTGTTCCTACTAAGGCACAATGTCCTTTTCCTGCTGGGTTTTGGAAAATGTGTGCTTTGTTGTAGTTGTGTGCGTATATTTCCACAATGCGTACACTTGCCATTACACACTAACAGCCATTTATACAAGTCAAATCCGTTGGCGCCAAGCGTCTTCAATGGCGGAAAACAAAAAAGGAGCAAAAAGTGCCAAAGGTATCACGCAAACGATAATTTATATCCTTAAAGTTTGCGTGAAACTTTTTACCAGTTTCGTACGTTTGCAATTTTTAATTCTTGAGCTGTAATTTTTTCCATCTCAAAATTTTTCTTTATTTTTTCCAAGTTCATTTTATATATGAAGATATTTTTTTATCTTTTTCCATAATTTTTTTTTTGTTTTGTTAAATTTATAAAATTTTCAAAAGAATCTGCAAATTGTAAAAATTCAAAGCCTTTTTGGCTCATTTGTGAATTGTTAGAAAGAATCCTTTGACATAGCTTGGAACATAAAGCAAAGGACGACGCGTTGGCGGCAAAAACTTTGCAACCAAGACGCAGCAAATTTTTCGAATGTTACCGCTGCTGCCGATTGAAGTCGACAATTTGCTGCTGCTATGGATGCTTGACCATTTTCTTTTCGCATATTTAAAAGATACTTCTGAAGAGAAGTAGAGATCGAGAACATGGCGGAGTGATAGATCTGCGGAGGGACTGACTATTAACTCCTTACTGATGTAAGTGAATCAATAGAAAAACTATTTAACTTACTGGAATTTTTCTTAGAATTTTTGCTATTTGAAGTTGTGTCGTTTTGTTGTTGTTTTCGCTTAACAAAACCTTCACATCCATGGCGTAACTCGGAAGAAGGATGCATAATGTAACTTTATGGAAAACTTTTTTAACAAACTTCTTTAGCTTCACATTTCTGTGTTTTAAATATGCTTCAGTAAGCAAATGCTCCGTTTAAGTTTATGCTCAACTTAGTACAAATGCATTTCGCTGCAGATACAAACTACAGTATCTCGTAAATTTCAGTAGTAAACTTTTGCATTAGATGTTTTATTTCTGCTTTTTGTTGAGATGCAAATGTGCCAAAGTGTCACAATAAATTGCTAAATTATTTTAAATAATTTCAGTGCAACCCTTCACATTTTTCTTCATGTGTGTAATTTATTTTTGAATTTATGAAGTTGTTGCAGATATAAAAATCATTTGGTTTTTAGTTTATTTTAAAGAAAAGAAAATATAAAAAAATTTTTTTTTAACTTTTTTTTTATTTAATTTGTTTAAGTCTTCTCCTGCTTTGAAGACTTCATAGTTCTTACATGCTTCAGTGGGTTTCATTGGAACCAAGAACCAAGTTTTCTAAAGCAATCACTCACGCAATTACATTTTAGTTCCTCGCCGCTTATGTTATATCCTATAAATAAGATATATCCTTTTTATGAAGTGTCATAAAAGCGGTTCTTTTTAGTTTTATAGTTCGAATTTTATGTGTTATTTTTATCTGCAAAACTTAAACTGCTTTAATCAATTTGCATATCATAAAAACTGAATAGACAAGTGCAACTGTTAACTCAAAGCAACCTCATCTATGATATGTAAATTCAATACTAAGTCGTAAAAAACTAAGCAATCCTTGAAAAGCTAGAAATTAAAGGAGCAAAAATTTTTGTAGAAAATAATTAAATAAAATTTTTTCTTTTAAAATATAATTTCTACTAAATTGTTTCTTAAGTAAAAATTTTGCCTTCAACTTTAAGCATTTCTAATGCGATTCGGGTCTTATTAGAAATTTTGGACCAAGGGGCAAATATCACAAAAAACGAGCTAAATACTATCAAAAATCAATTGAAGATATCAAAGACCTGAGATCAATTGAACTTCAAATCAAACCCACTCTTAGATTCATTAAGCGAAGTATGATAATATAACTAACTACTAACTACATTAGACATCGCCGTAAGTTCTTACCTTATAGTAACTATAAAATTGTCATATGCATGAATATATTATAAATATTTAAATGAGAAATTATTAGCTATAAATATTTGATACTTAATAATTAAGTGACTAGAAGGTATAAATAATGATTTATAATATTTAGTAATAAATAATGTTTTATAGGAACTAATGAAATAAATAGGATGTTAAAATATCCGACCTATGAAAGAAATTCAACAAATCAATATTATCTAGTATATAGCAAAGAAATAACACAAATTTAAAAATATATATATATAACTATATATATAATATATGTGTAAGATAGATTTATTGGTATAAGGAAAATATAATTTATAATCAAAAATAATAAACTAAATATAATTAAATGTAATAAAATTTAAAAACTCAAGGGACCGACTGCCACCGCACTATTTCTACCACTGTTAATTTACGACATCTTCTTTACGACCGCCACTTTTCGACTACTACTTTACGACTTCTGAATTCCACCCACGGTTGCCACTTGAAAATTTTTTCCTGTACCAAAATTGGTTTAAAAAGGTACCATTTCTGTAAAAAAAGGTCCAAAATTTTTTTGGACCTCTTTATTTTTTCGTTCTGTGTTTTTCATAGTGTTGAACAAATGAACAAAATATAAAATAGTGTAAAGTTGCATTTATAAAAAAAATTAATTGGAAATATCCACAATAAAGTTGGGTCGTCAAAACTGTATCATTTTTTGAACATGAGTACCAAACGAAAAAAAAAGTACCAATTTTGGTACTAAAGTACCACAAGTGGCAACCGTGATTCCACCACCAAACATCAACTCTCGACTTTACCTCGTTCCTTCTTACATTACTTCTATAACTGGCGTTGCCACCTTTACATATATAAATATAACATTGTTTTAGTAAAAATTTTTAAATTTTTTCACTCAGCTCTGTTGTATTTTATTGCCTAATTTTCTCCAGTTTAATCTATGTTTTTTCCTATTTTTTTAATACAAACTACTATCAGTTTTAGTAGAACTTCCTGACCTACAGTGCAAACAATTATATATAGTATTCCACAAAACCGAAGTTCTCAACCTTCGTAATAATAATTCGTAATTAATATATCATACAAAGAATTTTCATATAAATCACCTCATTATAAATAAATCAACTGATTTAAGGCGAAAAATGTTAAATGCAACTCTTAAAAATAAATTTTCCATAAGGGAAATAACCAAAATTTAATATATTTGTCATATGTTTTCTAAGAAAAATGTAAACAAGCAATTTCATATACATAAATCAAGTTATGCCAATAGAAACGACCAATTTGATTAACTTTAATTGATTAAGGTGCAGTGGGAACATGATATAAGTGTTGCTTTATCTACTGTTTGTCAGTAATAGTGGTATCATTTTTTTCTCGATGTTTATTAGCTTTGGCTTATAATCATCTGGTATGTTTCTTAATGCTATTATGTTCTTTACATTAGTTTTCTGAAAATCGTTTTAATTCTATTTTTCTTTGAATATTGTATCAAATAGTATATCAATATCAAAGAATATCAAAAAACATATTTTTATAATTTAAAAAACAAAAATTATGTGTGTTTCTTTTTAGAAAATTCTAAAGTTTAAATAATGGATCGTCAGGCACCTATTGATATGAATGCGGAAGATCGTAGGAATTTACTTAGACAAAGAATCGTAAGGTTCAATTGTGATTTAAGATACTATAATTAATAAAAAAATCAAATAAATAATATATATATACAGATTGAACTTGTTCTTCATGAAGTTGAGGAATCAAGACGCGAGCGTTTAGCACAACTTATGTACCAAAGAGGTGTTCCAAGAGAGGGTTTTGGACGGTACGCCAATCCAGGATTGCGAAGACGCACAGTAGCAACTAGGCCAGCAACTCAAAACGTGCATATGCGTCAAACTCGTGGGATATTTGCGATAGCAAGTATGGGAGCGATGCTTCTATATAATAGCAACATACTTGGGCTTTGTGGTAGTTGTATTTCACAGCTGTAAGACAAACTGTTTCATTCGTTTTATTTAAATTAATGTTTCTTAAAATTAATAGCGGAGATGACCTATTGAACTTTGTTTGTAATGATGTGGTTGATGGCTTTAATGTGACAAAAAATCTTTTCAATACTGTTATTCAGTCATTATTTTCTAGAATTTTTTGAAATTTTATTTTTATATCAAAACTATCTTATGGATTGTGGATTGAAGTCAAAATCTTATAATTGTATGAAAATTCTATGGAGTAATTTTTATTATTATATATTGTAATACTAATACTAACAATAATCTAATCTCGTAATATATTTACTAATGTATATTACTTAACGAGAATAAAAAATTGTATGATAATTAATCATCACAAAATCGAATTTTCTGTTTTTTTAAATAATGTAACTGTAATCATTAACTTTCTTTATATAGTACAAAAAGAATACTAGTAGATATTTTAATAATACAAATTTAGATATATTTAAAAGGAATCAATCAAAATTATTAAGCACACCTTTACGGAAGAGGTCACTAAACTCTGTAAAATAGTTTCTACACTACTCTTTATCGAAACAACAGGATTTGGAGACAGTTGACGGTAGCAGTGCAATATCCCATACCCCATACCAATGCTAATAATAATTGAGTATAATAATATTACAATGGTAAGCCAAGTTCAAGAATAAACTTGAAACTACACCGGGTTTTCAAAATTAATTAGTGTCAAATTTTACAGGTAAAATAAAGATATTGACCTTTACTCGTACACTTCACTACAGGTATTCATGAAACCATCTCAGGAATGTTAACAATTGATCAGGGTCTGCTAAATAGACATATTATTTATAAAACGGCGACACAGCACTATACAGCATAACCTAATTTGGTATAGTTCCTTTGATCTTTTATCATTATTGAAGACTAAAAAATGCATAAGAGAATAGAGCAACTAATAATTCGAAGGTATTCGATCTGGAAAATATAGCGAGTGTAATGCTACCTCATATATAAAGTGGAAAAGCTTTTAACGAGTTACTAAACTTATAAGATATTCTACATTATTTTGTTGAAACACTATATCTTTTTCTTTAATTAATTTGAGCTCTTTTGTTTGATTCAGTAAATTAATTTACACACATGTTGGAAGTACACTATAGAATTCTTTATAATATTCTCCAATAGGAGCTTCAAAACTTCAATTACCTTGAAATCTCTTTCAAAGTGATTTAAACCGAAATGCTTTTACTCCATTATCTCTTGCATTTAGATATTCTTTAATATTCTTGGAGAAAATCCCACTCTCGTCTCTAGTAATCTCTAAAATCGTTTTATTGATATTTCAAAAATAAATCAACATCAATGAGACGAAGGAATTTTTGTTCTGTAAGTATATCTGAAACCCATAACCAAACTTGATATGTTTTGAAATAAAACCAAGTTATTGAACTTATTTATAATAAGTTATAATAGTCAAATTTAATAAATTTAAACTTTGAGTGAAATTAGAGTCATCAAGTCTCAGTATATATGAATCAATTCCTTTATTTTGTCTTTATAAATAAAGAGGTCCCGTAAAGAAAATTTGAATAATATTGTATTCTATTAATGATGGTATGGCCCAAACAATATATTGCAATTTCAATTTGATCGGAAACTTAAACACACGGATAAGTAAATGGTTCGGTAACATATATTACATATATTTATTTAATTATTATATATACTTTACATACATTATACTTACATATATTATACTTACATATATTTTTATACTATATATGACCATATATGAATAATTTGAATATGCACAATATAGTAATAATCCATACAGAGATAATAATTTATCTCTTTACTATACTAAAAATTTAACAATATCTACAACTAATGATCATATTTACCTACCCGGTACTTTTAATATTACGGGTTTTTCCTTTTAGTTTTAGTTGTAAATTTTTTCAGATCTATTGATACTAACTAACATTATCAATGATACAATTATTATTATTATTAAAAATATAATATATATAAAATAAAAAAATGATAAGAACAAAGTTTTTTGGGGGTACATTTTGCAGACTTCACAAAAAATGGAGCTCACGGAGAGTAAAAGTGTTGAAGCAGTAAAAAGCAATTAAATATAAAAAAGTAAAAGAACGTAAGAATTAAAAGAAACGAAAAAACAACAATAGAGTAAATAAATTATTAACAAAATTAGTATAAAAAACTTAACAGATAAATAAATACAAAATATAGTTTATAAATTATGATGAATAATTAAATAAGTAGACAAGAGACGAGGTGGCCGAGTGGTTAAGGCGTTGGACTGCTAATCCAATGTGCTCTGCACGCGTGGGTTCGAATCCCATCCTCGTCGAAATTTTTTAATAACTATATTTAGAAGAAAGTAAATTGAACAAAATTTTAATTATAAAATGCAATATTAATTTCATTAATTTAATTGTATTAATTTTAAATAATAATTATTATTGGTGCGTTAGTTTTACTGGTTTTATAAACCAATATATGTCTCTGTCAGAACTACGTATAAATTTGCTAGCTCTAATAAAGTTTATATGAACTAAGTGCATTGATGGCATAAGTTATTTAAAATTTCATATATTTTTATAATTTTAAACATTTTTTTATATATATATTTTAATCACTTAATGGTGTGCATTTGAAATCTGTTTTTATTTCCAATCTAACTGTCAATACAGCCAATCAGTTTTACACTGCTTGGATCTCTCATTTCCACATGTTTATTATCCTTGCAGCACTCAGCATCTGACTTCCCAGTGATATGTCAATTTTCTTTTATATAAAGTTGCTTTGGAATTGTAATACTTCTAGAACTCTCTTTTTCCTATGACACATTTTTATTTATATTTTCTATTTGATTCTTTTTATATAAATTTGTGTTTTATTTATTAAAATTGCTTACAATTTCAATAGTTTTTCTACGATTGACTTTTTGGCCAAAGTGAGACATCATACCTCGTATTACTTTTTACCGAAAAAAGGAATACAAGGTGCTAAAATACGAGCGTAATGCATTTTTCAATCGATATATAGAATAACCGAAATCAGTTAATATATTAAGAGAATCATAAAGTTAGACATCGAGTCTGATTAAATATTAAATGAAGAACTAAAACAAAAGTAGCAATTTGCGAAAATATCTAAGATTGATCGCAGTAGTATTTCTAAATACCTATAAGTAAAGAGTATAATATATTGGATTAACTAAAAGACAAAAATGGGGAATGTCGAAAAACAATTTATAAATTGTTTCGGAAACCATAGAATTTTGATAAGGGATTGGGGGAAATTTTTTTTGAATGTGTTTTTGCAGTTTAAATTAATTATAAATTAAATTCCCATTTAAGGTAGGAATACTAATCTCTCGATTAACACCTAAGAGTACCAAGCACCAAATCATAGATTTCTTTACAGGACATTACCGTCTGAAATATCACCTTCATGAACCACGATTATCTGCTGATTCACAATTCAGATTATGCCTCGAAGATGAGGAAACTACTATGCATATTCTTTCTGACTGTCAAGCTTTAACATATAGAAGAAACTTATTTCATATGGAATTTCTGTGACTAGAACAGATTAAGAACTCTTCTCTAGATTTAGTTTTAAAGGGCTTTGTGTAATCAATAGTAAAATTGGTGCAATAGAACTCTTTTGGTATCCACTGTTGGGCGATTTCACGTCTATAAATTTAATAATAATAAGTAACAAATAATACAAAAAAAAATCAATATATTGAATTAACCTAAATTGAATTAGAGTGTGTCGATATTTCTGATAAATAATTACCAATACCAAAATGTTGAAAAACGTTTCGAAAAGCCAATATGAAAAGGATTTACCATCACATAGTATGGTAATCACACAAAATTGGTTTTATACCAACGTCTTCCGATCCAGACTCAACAACAGACAAATAAAAAATTTATTTTCAGATAATTCAGATAATGCTTTGTGTTTGATTGGTTCAAAAAGATGTGATATACCATGAATTACTAAAACAAAATGAGACTTTTTCTAGAAACCACTACCAAATATCCTTAATTTATATAAAATAAACTTTTATCGAAAAACAACAGAAATATAATCAGCCATTAAGACGGCAATACCATATCACATATTAATAGAAATAAAAAATTTTCGATTGGGAAGAATGGAATGGGAAATCTTACCACATCTGTCACGCATTCAACAAACATTGTTTCATCAGATTACCATTTTCTCTGATCAATGAGCAATGCTATATGTTAATCGAGCTAGGGTTCAGTAACTTGAAGCAACCAGAATATGGACACTGAACTGAATATGGAATTCTTCTGAGTCAAAGTTCGTGTGTTATCTAATGGGTATAACAGTCCAAGTAGGACATTGGCTTCCATAATTTCGTATTCTTTAAAGGTCCTCAAATACACAAATAATCCATGTTTTGCGTTGCAACATGATCTGCTCATTTCAATCTTCGCCTTGCCTTGCCTTGAGTTGGATCTGAAGCCCATCATTTCTAACGTTGCGAGCTGCTTGTGCTAGTCCGATATGTTACTTATATATATAAAAGGGAGGCATCACTATAGTAGCAATATGCGAATGAAGTAGAATGACAGGGTAGAAGCGAGGCAGTCGAAGTTGAGCAGTCAGTAGTAAGTCGTCAGTAGTTGCTCTCGGTAGCCAGCAGTCGGCAGTCGTGTATATTTAATTATTAACTTTTGTATATTTAATTATTAACTTTAATAAAGTCTAATAAATTGAAACAATTTAAACATTTAATCTTATCTTTTACATATATATAAGTCCGTTCTTTTTAATTTTGTTGTTTTTTTATAGTGCGAAGTACTATTATTAATTTAATAATAATATAATCTTAATAATGACCAGAAATTAAACAAAAGCTTCTTTTTTTGAGTTTTACGTACACTTTCCTGGTACTAATAGATTGATAGAAGTATAATCAGAGAAAACTGATTTATATAGATATCCTAATCTGTAAAAATCGTGTCCATAATTTTGTTCTTTCTTGCAAAAAAAGAGCTTTAACTGACACATTCTAATTGGGAACGTAAGTGAACATTTGGTTATTCATTTCTTGATTTTGATTATTAAAACCAAGACACGGAAGTATCTTTATTTATGTAGAGTATTCTCATTTGCAAGATCTCTCAATCCGCTCTCTCTCACTCTCAATTCTCTCAAAAAAGGCATTTATAGATTGGATAGTTTGAGGCATAACAAGGTGGAACATTTTTATCCAAGCATTTAGGACATTTATTAAATATAATAATATTTAACATATGTATCACATATATTCACATATTAAGTACATTCCTAGAAGATCAACTGTTCACTTAATTATCTTACAGTATTCAATTACGTAGGTATGAATTTTTTCTATAACTTTTAATATAATTATCGTCTAATCCAGAAGTATCAAAATGATTGTAATATTAATTAACAATAATATGTAATTGCATATTGGAAATAACCCATTTCAATGTAAGATTTGACATAATTTTTGCAAAAGAATATTCAGTATTTCAATATTAAAGCGATACCAACCCAAATGACCCTGTTTGAAATCAAGACTTCACAAAATTTTACTTAAAATATACGCCAAAAATTATTATAAAAAAAATTTAGTTCTCACGAAACATTTGCCATATCAACCCAATTTCATATATACGAGTATCTTCCAAAAGGACAAGTATCCACCAATCCAATTTCCACCCCGCAACACTTAAGCCAAATACAAAACGTACTCGAATCAAAGTAGCAAACTTAAAAGCAAATGAATTGAATTGGAGGCGATAAAAATAAAAATAAATCTCAGCTCAGTATGCTATATGCAACTGATTACTCTGGTTCTCTACTTGCAGGAAAAAAGGGCAAAATCTCGAAATTGGTATCCTTTATCTGAGAGTGACATTTGGCAGCCAAACGTAGTAGATATTCGCCACATTGCGCGCTTGTAATACTCCAAAATTGCTGCAATTCATTTATTAGAAAAGTATCTGAACTCATCTCATACGAGTATTTATGTTAGAATGTGTAACTGCAAATAAACTAAATTATTTCTCCTTGGCTTGGTTAAGTAGATACAAGTATGTATGTCAATCTAATAAGCCATAATTCAAGCATAGATACAGTCATATTTTATTATGCAAATTCTTATGAACTCTTATGGATTTAGTTCTATTCATTTAGGTTTTATTAAAGTAGATTTATTTATACTAGGAAAACTTAAACAGATCAAGGGCACGAAACATCCACTGGGGATGCTAACAAACTACAGAAGTAAAAGCAAATTTTATTACTAATTTAAACAAAATAAATTAAAATCATTATATTTGATCCAAGCCAAATCTTAAACTGGGATTTTTCTCACTCATTCCCAGTACAAACGACTGGACTTCAAATACAGAGGTCTTTGATAACATGGTTGGTGTTAATCTTCAGCGACAGCCAAGCTACTATTAAATCCTTAATAAGTTTAAGCTACAGCTGCAAAAGGCAATAAAACTCTGTGAAATAGGTTCTATTATATTTTTTATTGACTCCACAGAGCTTAGAGACCTACTCTAAGCTCAGAAGAGGGCACAATAGACCCGTAGGTCGCAGTGCCATATCCCCTAACAATAATAATCATAATTAAGCTACAGCTACTGTTAAGAATGCCAAGCTTTTATTAATAAACTAATCAAAGTACGGACAACTTGATCCAATTTATACAAAAAACGTCTTAATTGCTTTAACTAAAGCAGAATCTTCAGTACAATGGCATTGGTGCCACATTTGATCTTATCAATATTGACTTTCTTTACGGTTCTGCAGAAGAAGAGGAAACTATATTCTAACTTATGTGTCATTGCCCGTCTCTACCCAGTAAAAGATTTAATATCTTCGGCCCTTTTTTCTCACCTACGTGACAGAACCGTCTTCCTTCAAAATTAGGGACATTAAAAACTTTATTGATAGTTTGATTTACTTTTACTTGAATGTGGGCGTAGTGCGTGTTCTCTTCTCTTTTTTCACTGATTCCAAAGTAATCGGTCTGTTCACCGATTACTTTGGCCTTTATACTTGTTTTGGGCTACTTAGTTTGGCGTTTAAGTAATGTTATTATATCCCACAAATTGCAACGATTCATTATTAGTGCTCTGGTAGGCTTTGAAACCTTAGGTAGCAGGCTTTGGCAGGCATTGGGTAATAAATTTTGGAATGACAAGACTACCATTTTAACATTAACTAACCTAACATATTGGCTTAAAATACCACTTATCTATCTGACAACAGATAAGTGAAAATATACTTGTTAAGATAATTTGATTTAAATTCTCTTATGGAACGAAAAATAGTCTTAATTACTAAAAAAATCTCTTTCTAATAAAATATTTAAAAAAATTTAATATCGGTGGGTATTACAAGCTATAACATCAACTTTAGTCTTATTAAATTATTCTAAAGATTAATTTTTTAGTGTGTTTAAGTTAATTGTTCTTAACTGAGTGTTTACACTGGTTAGACTTTGGCAAGATTTTTATGTTCGAATGTAAATACGTATTATATACAATTTTATATGTTAGTAAAAAAGTCAGAATGTGTGCAAAAATTGTTCGAAATATCTAGCCAGTATTGACGCAGAGTTACACTATTGCCTTAGTGCTACATTAATTTATTCTCATTGGGTTGTGATTGTTGGAACCACGCATTAACTTAAACCCTTTTATTGACTGGTTTATATCCTATCTTCGTTCAGGATTCTAAAGGAATACCTGTGCATATATGTATCTCGTTGTGTTAGGTTTGTTGTTTTTAAATGCTCTACATACCTAATAACAGTGTTAGGTGAGTAAGTCCACACTCAAAGAGGTTTTCCCAAGAGTCTCTCTTAAACTAGCAACTACAGTGGTATGAGTACATAATACCATTGATTAATCTGAAGAAGATAAATAAAAATTGCAAATTAAATGAATCAATTTTGTGGATATTGAGCATTCTCTATACTTTTATATCACACCTCTTATAACAAATTGATTATGATATGTTTAACAATCTAACACTTATAAAGAATTCCATTTAATATGAAAATATAAGATATTTGTATTTTGTATATTAGTAATCATATCTATAAAATCATGTCTATATATCAAAATCCAATACTGGTATTTAGAAATTTATTTATTATTAATATTTCATCATAAAAAAGAATTCATCTTAAAAAATCCACAAATTACTCATTCAGAAGCGCAAAAATACTAAATTGAATTGAATAAAAAAATATATCTCAACTGTTGAGAATTATTGGACGTTTTTATGTCACTTTCATACTACAATATTCTAATATTCATATATATGATTATACATTATAAATTAAATATACCAACTCTGGCATAAACATAAATACACGACAATCTCGTATTTCAACGGCCAAGCCAAAATGCTGTTCATACTCATATGTGGGTGCATCCATCAGCAAGACTAGCTTTTCTTCATCAGAATTGTCGACTCTGGTGTGTGACTTGGCGGTTGATAGTTTATAACGTATCCTGTCATAAAATGCATTCCACACTACACATAAGCCCTCTTCCTTTCGACGATTGGCACACATGATGTGAAAGGATATTTTTAGTTTGTACTATTCAACCACATTTTTATCACATCGATGGTTCAATTGAATCATCATCATCAACATCAACATCAACTGAAATGGAAGCAATGGTAGCATTCGTGAGGTTTTTTCGATGTAGACAGCTTCCAGTTTATGAAAAAGGAATGTTTATGATGAAAACCATAAATTGATCAAATTGCATGAATTTTATAACTTTTTTATTTATACTCCTCTGCACTATAAATACTTAAGTGGCAATAATAATGATAATAATAATTATTGTAAATTGATATTATAGTTATTTAATATTTTTTCCAATGTTATTTAAAGTTCTTAAATTAAATAAGTGAGATTTTCTAAATTATTCGAATTCGCTTCAGTTATGACATTTTAAAATATTCTAGATAAACTAATTAATATTAAAAGATAAACTAATTGAAAAACATATATATTTTGAGCGATATATTATTTATAATTCACTGATACTATTATTCTCGGATTTGTCTAAATATTTTCTTCAGATTTTTAATATGTGTGGTGGATTAGAGCTGATGTGAACTCTAAGATCTTTAAACTAATAAAAAATTAATACCTTCCGTGCACTCATATACTCATGGAAGAGTATACACATAGGAATACGAATAAACGGGGTGCCAGCTGCCAACGAACTGCGACCATAGTTGATTTTTTGTGCTGCAACAGATCCTAACCAAACAGAAGACATTTCGTCTTCCAAATGAAAGCCAGAATGTCGGCCGTTGAGGGCCTCTTAATGTCAGAAGGGGAGAGTAGTTCTTGACCCAGTGATATACTCCTGCACCAGATCAAGGCTGGGCAGTCACATTCTTGATAGCTGCCAGACAGCCAGGCAAATGTTCTTGCAAAGAAAATCTTACTCTCGGGCACTCTCTGTGACCTAAGTAAGTATAGAATTTTCATACATAATCGAAGCAAAAAAAAAAAAATGATTATACTGCTACAATTTACCCGGTTAACCGCACTCCTTATACTTTACACAGTCCAAAAATAAAATTACCTTTCGTTTGATAAGTAAAAGTGTATTAGTTTTATGCAAAACGAGAAGAAAATGGCAAAGGATAGATTACACATTAAGACTTAAAGCAATAAAATCTTTAAAACTTAAACTCCTTCACATCACTCAGACGATGCAAAGCATCACTCAGCCGAGGCAGGGCATTGTTATTTTAGGTCATAGAAAGATATTCGATAGTATTTAGTATAGCATAACTAAATACAAAGAATAGAATATACACATAAAAAAAAAGATTCGATTATCACGATTGTATAAAAGCCTTAAAACTTAAACTCCTTCACATCACTCAGATGATGCAAAGCATCACTCAGCCGAGGCAGGGCATTATTATTTTAGGTCATAGGAAGATATTCGATAGTATTTAGTATGGCATAACTCTTTTCCCGAACTTTTCATTTATAACTTATTATGGAAAATCTAAACCACTAGATCTTGTACTAATATATGTGTAAGATACATACCTATGTATAATATTATAGTGATCTGTTCCTCACGTTTTGCGGCAGCTGTATATGTATGAAGACTTATTATTATTAAGCTGGCCACTTGAAATTCATATCATAGACTTTTCATAGTGTCTATTAATCATATCTTGTTATAGAGTCCTTGGAAGTGTCCTGATGTGTGTTTCATTTATTCTAAAACTGGTATTTCTAGAATCCCCTCTTCCAGAAATTTAAAGGACTTGCTTGTAAGAGTATTAATACTTTGAGATCTAACTACTCTTAGTTAGAATTCTGTGTTAGGTTTCTAATATGGTCGATTTTTTCAACGAGTTTAAGTGCTATCTATACTTTATATTTTATAAGTGTTGGTATCTTCCATTTAGCTAGAGCTAAATACTATTTCTTGCTTCAACATAATTTTACTCCTTATAATAAATTTCATTTGATTAAGTTTCACTTTAGCTTAACAAAAAAGTTACTTATCTTCAGTATTTCCTTTGGTTGTTGAAGTAACATAAAAGTAATGGCAAAACTACTTTCAGTAAGTTTAAGGAGTACTTAGACGCCAGTAAGTCTCCACACAATAGAGTTTAATAACTCCTATTTATATTCAACTCTTTCCGACTGCACTTAAGGTGTGCTTCGGTATATCTGAACTTCAGAGGTTGTTAAATTTATGTCAGCAGATATACGACGACGTATAAATTTGATGAGATACAAAAATTTTTTTTACTTAAAATAATAAAAATACATGAAGTAACAAATGTGTAAGCGTTTAAGGAATCGTATTTAAAGTGAATATTATATATCTTGCAACACTAAAATATATAAAAGTAAAATTAGTTACAAAATAAATTTTCTTTTCTTTTATATTGATTATTATTGAACACCTCTAACGCAATATATTTATTAATTAATTTTTTATATAAACATTTAATAACAATTAATCTGACTTCACACAGTCATGCATTAAACATCAACAACTCATTTTATTCCTACAAACACTCCCAACGGTTCCAACTGAACCAACTGAACCACGGCTTTTGGAAAAAATTTTTATGCTAATATTAATTGTTCGCTTCGATACAACTAATTACGTTGCTCTTATTCAATCACCTGGCAGCGCTGCCTGGTCATTTCATCTCGAGTTCCAAACAAAAAGAAGGAAAAAAGTTGAATTCCAACCGAAGTGAAGTACGAGAAAAAAATGTCTATTCATCATTTTAACAATCAATCAATTTAAGAACCTATAATCCGTAGGAATCGTGTTACACGAGGCAACAAAATTATTTATAAAAAAACTAAGGCAAGCACAAGCAAAAATCTTCTATATTAATCAGTCTATTAGATACGATTAGTTCCACTCGGAAAGCTGTTTTAATTCATCAGCCGTTGAGTACGCCGTTGAGTACGCCGTTGAGTAGCCAAGGCTTTATGCCATTCAATGCCTTCAGAGTTGCCTTAGTAAAAGTTGTGCAAAAGTGCACACTGGGTAAGTGAGGGGTTAAGTAAGAGTGAGGAGTTGCTATACATACATAAGTCAGGCAAGTCAAGTTTTTTGTTTTTGATATTTCACCTTCAAGGTTGTTTGTAATAATGGCTTTCCTCATTCATTCATTCACTCGTTCATTTCTTCATTCATGCTACATTTCGGAAAACTTCTATTGAGATGTGCGGAACCATAAAAAATTGGAACAATGTAGTTGGCGTTCCAGTGACGCCACTCTGCCGCACGTTTTGTCCGCTTTTACTTCGCGAAGCTTTCTGTATCTTTTCGCTTTAATGGAATTTTCTTTTATTTGATTTTATTAACAGTCAAGCGGATTCTTTCGAAAAGTAATAAATTATTTTTATTGAAACCTCAAGGTAAGGTGGAAAGTGGACGATTAGCTGATGTACTTATATGTATTTTTGTTTATATGTGTTATTTATTACAAATTTACTAAATCCACAAAGGTTCTTGCTTAAAATTGTGTTCCCCAAAAATTCAAGTTCCTGTATAGTCTCATCATAGCACTCCTTGATGGCTATAGAGCACACAGTGGATAATGAAACGATAATGCATATAAGTAATCCCATTCGCGTGGGATTAGGAGTTTAATAGTTTTATAAAACAGTGTTCTGTGACTGTATCCACAAATACTTTTACTTTATTTTTTCCAAAGAGAATTATTACCCCGATAGACGGCGATCATCGATTCATTATGCTACACCGTAACATTTATGCAGACCTGATAAAGTTTAAAATCAATATATTAAATGTCATACAGCTAATTATATGAAAATAAGGAAGATATGTTAAACCCAAGTGATTAAACCGACTGTACCCAGTGACCAAAGTGTCACAAAACAAACTGCCCGATGATGTAGACCTAAAATAGTTTACAGTAAATATATTATACATATATCTAACTTATGGTTGCAGGGATCGACTACCCTATGAAAAAAAATATGCGTAGACTATACTTTGTCTATCCGGATTTTGTAAACTCTATAGATTCGCATCAAATATAAAGCATACAATCCGAAATTACAAATCTGATGAGCACATTTTGTTTTTTTTTGTAGCACTGAGTTAACTACCACATCAGATTTGTGAGTATTATGTTATGCAATCTGTTAATATCAACTGCATTCTGTCATCCATTGTACTTACATATATTTTTGAGTGTTCTGCGATTGCTCTGCGAAGCGAAGCGAAAAAACTAAATGAATGCGGAAATTATGAATAAAATTTGGGTAACTATAGCAAATTCCTACCGGTTTAGCTTTTAAATATTGTTGAAAATATGCTTTATACGTCACTAGTTGTTCTCCATTTCAATATCCCTTTTTCAATCTACTACTATGTATAATATATTTTATAATAAAAATAGTCGGGGTAATTATACTACTTCGAAGACTATTAAAATATGTGTATTAAATATATGCAACTTTATAATCTCGACCTCTATTCGTATTGATGTATAACTTTCTTTTCTGCTAATTCATTAACTTACTGTCTATATACATCTAGAAATTTATGGCACAATGCATCCTTATACCAATTATAAAGTAACGACATATAAAATTTCTTGAAATTCTTCTTGAAATTCTTCTGTGATATTAGCGAAATGAAATTTTATTGTCATAAATAAAAGACAAGGGAAATTTTGTACTTGCCACACGGCAAATTGTGTTGTGGAACTATTGAAGCTGTTAACCCACCCGGGAAACCAATCAAGCGCACACACAACAGCGGAAGCACACAGCCAATATACCTTAGGATAACAGCAAAGATGACGACGATTTAATCGATTAAAACAAATTTTCACGACAAATTGGCGCCAACGCAGAAAAATAAAGGAAAAAATCTTTGGTGTTCGCGCTCGAAAGGATACAACAGTGTCCTCACATAATTTCAAGAAAAACTTCTGAAATCATTGCAAAAAAAAAGAGGTAAGCTTCACCTCCTTCAATTGGAAAGTTAACAGCGCACTGACAACAGCAACAATACTGTTACCAACTTCAACACTTTAAAAAGTTGCCAACTTGTAGACAACGTTTAAATGAATGACCCTTGCTTCCGCAACTTTTCCGATATCCTTTCGTACACACTCAAGTGTTGTCCGCACTTTTGTGCAACGAAGCATTCAATGCCTTCCAGCAAAGTGCACAGATACCGATATATAACTGATGTTGTTGTTGTTGTTGTTGTTGGTATTGGTTCCAAATTGTTTGGTACACTTGCCTAACACTGCCAACTTAGATTATAGTTTATGGCCAGCGATAAAGGTCGTCAATGGGTCTCCTCGGTCACACAATCAAACGTTTACGAAAGAAGGAAGCAAGAAATATCCATGCATCCGCCTATTATTTATGTGTGGGTAGTTGGCTCACGTGTATGTGTGTGTTGAGTTGATATATTTTTAACTGCTTCCCAATTTCGGAAAGGACACACACTTTATGAACCACTCGAGAAGGACACAATGTAAGACGCTGGAAACTTTTTCTTCTCGTGCTCGTATTATTGTTGCACTTAAATATTTTTATCTGTGATTTGCTCAATTATTTGAAGTCAATTTGCGAATTAAGTTTGTGCGTAAAACTTTTCTTTACTTTGTTGGACAAGAACTTTTAACCAAATTACGATTAGAGCTTTAGTGTCACATAAATCTCAACATCCGATTTTGTGAGCGATTCCACATCACATACGAACCCAACCCAGCAATCGCCTCCCTATCCTTGTTGGATACTCCGTGTTTGTCGGTAAGGTTGAAAGTCGAGGGCCATTAATGTAATTGAGCAGCATTGATCAGCCAATTAACCGTGTCATTTGCATTAAGCCAGCGTTTTTCTAACATTGAAATAACCTTCTCAAATATGCTTTACTTGGATACGAAACGGAATGTACTGAAATGTACAGAGTCAGAGTATCTATGTGCAAACCCATTTCGACTATTGAAATTATATGAATTTTAACATGCAATGAATTGGAAATTTCGTCCTCAATTTGTGCATGCAAGAAAGGATTTTTTGCAGTCTATCTGAATTGAAGTGTTCCTGTAATTGAAGTAACTAAATTTTCTGATTTGAGCAAATCAGAAAATTGCAATTTCTGTGCATAATTCATATGTAAATTTATGTATTAAACCGAATAATGAAGTACAAATACTGCCGTTACTGGAAACACAGAAAAGAGATGATGAGATTAAACTAAGAAACATTAGAAATATATTTAAGTTAACAGCTAACAGTTCAAGTTTGTACTTTAAGGTTTCAAAGGACTTAAGTTAGCTATAGTAGACGATACCTTAACTCATATCGTAACTTAATAACTATATATTATTTTTATTATCTCCATTTTGACCCCGTAAAAATAACTTCTGTATTAAGAAATTATTACTAGTTTAGTGGGTAATTACTCGATATCATGAGATAATCAATATTCATAGGACAAATCGTCCACTCGGTGTCATCCTGCCCGGAAAAGCAATCGAAGTTCATAAAGTTAAAAGGGACCTAAGGAATTGAATAATTAGATATGAGAACTTATAATGAATGATGGCTTAATACAAGTAATACAGATGAATAAAGCTTCATTATATTCCTCAATACCAAGCTCTCTATAGCTTTGAACGTTACTAGGTACTTAGTAATGAGAAAAAAGGATATATATATAGAAAGGCAATCACTTTGAACAATATTCCACATAATTAAAATAATTTACTAATAAACAAAAATCCATACGATAACTGATCATATATACTATAATTTATGCTGTGCCGGATCCTGAAAAATTAGATATACAAATTTTTTAATTAACAAAAGAATTTTGATTTTAATCCAAAAAGACTAACTTTTATCATTTTAGTTTCGCCTTTATGCTAAACCTGTTCGATTTTATCACAGTGTAAGAACTATCTGCGAAGCAACTCATATCCAAACGGCTTACAGGAACTGAACCTGTTCAATTTTATCATAGATATAGGAACCGTTTGTGAAGCCAAACGGCTTATAGGATCATATAGAATATCTTCTAATGGATAAAATTATTAAATCACTACTTCTAGGAAGCAATTTCTAAGAAAAAGCGGATAGACGTGTGTATTGTGGTTTTTTACTAGAGTAAAACCTGCGAAATCATCCTTAACAATGCAATTAAGACTAACAAAGCCCAATCTTTAAGGAATATAATCATATAATAAAAGTGCCTGCTTACAATGTCCTCATGAAAAGTGCTGAAATTCGGAATCAGTAGAAGGAAATAACAATGAATAGGTCATCCCTAATAAATAGGCTTCTTAGGGATAATACAAAATGAAATCCTCAGGAATCTATATATCTGGCTCCTCTTATACTAAATGCTTAAGATATACTTACGCAGAAATCAACAGTTTGAGACTTGGGAAAACATCATATCATCATCATTGATAGATCAAAATAGGAAACAGCTATTTTCGTCTTATACTGTTTTAAGGATGGTAACGGAAACCAGGTCCAAGAACAGTCCACCGTTTTTTGGTATATTTTTGAACAAAAATTTTCTTTAACGAAAATTTATTTTAATAAAGTTTCTTTATGATCTTATGCTATTTTTCGGGTATGTTTATGATTTCGTCAATGTAAGACTAAATAATTTTTGATCATTAATAGAGTTGTTTACAGACACAAACAAATGGTAGTCAGATGATGCAAAGTGCGGGGTATAAGGTAGTTGCATCAAAACTTCTTAATCAAATTTCGTCAATTAATTTTAAGTCATGCCTGTATCGTGGCATTGCTGTTATGGAAAATAACTTCATTTTTGTTGGCCAATTCTAATTCGGTTCTCCACTACTCACAGTGGATTAATTAATTAATTGGTGCGAATTAATTGTTGCACCAATAAGGAACGGTTTATAATAGATAACTCACTTATGGTACATGTTCCATCAAATACTCAACATAATCGCGTTTGTCGTTAATCCAGACTTTTAAGTCCTTTGTGAAGGGTCACCGGTTTTTGACAATAATCGGTGGCATTGGAAATTATCGTATTTAATCCGTTTTTCCTATTTTCCTATACAAAATAATTCGCTTCAATTTCAAGATCAATCAAATTTCTTTGATATTATTTCTATGAGATACCCAAAAATTGAACGTCTTTGCATAGTCTACTATTTTTAAATGATTTTAAACTGTTCCAAATCATTCAAGATGGTTAGTGCTTCTTTTATGTCTTGTGTGCTGGTTTTTTTTCGCCAATTTCAAAATTTCATCGAGTTTTTAAGATAATACTTTTTATATGGGTATTTTATATCATTTTTATTATATTATAATGATAATATAATAATATATTATAATATAATAATATATTATATTATATATAGTAATGATGTTATTATATTATAAGAATAAAGATGACTGGCAACTGACAACCAAACGGTATAAAGCTTAATACATTTTGATTTATTAAATATGTAACCCATCATTCGTGCCCCATATTCGCTTAATTACTAGATCTACGGCTGAGTTATATTAGAAGCATTTATTCAGGAATTGTATAATGTTTCTCATAGGTTGCATCCATGACCCTGTAATGTTTGAGAGATATATCCAATCTGACAAAGATTTAGAAGTATAATAGCTTTGTTCTAATGAGGCTATTGGCGCCTATTGTAAAACATTATAAATAACTTAATTATAGACTTATAAATAACTCAATTTAATATCAACCAATTAATGAAGAATGTTTACAGTTAATGTGATCTTTGCTTCTTCCAACACTCCATTCACTCCAACTAACCAATTCAATATACCATTCCTCGTAATATTGTGAAGAACCCTAAGTATAACACAATCCAAAATTGATCTATTTATACGACTACGTCACAAACTGTAAACCACTGTCACCCCTCAACTTTTTCGTTTACCGATACGACTTATGTGTCGGTAAGTGACTTTCAGTTAATGATTTACACATGTAATATTTTTTTATCACATTTTCCAAATGAAATCATTTTTTAATGAATTAAATTACAGAGAATTTAAATTTTTATCCTCAACTGTTGAGTTTACTCATTGATATGCAAAAGAAGCTGTCGAGCAGAGCAAGAAAAAAATCCCAAAATTCACAGAAAGTCTGCAAAAAAATTTTTTTTTGTTTACCACAAAATTGTTTATGAAGCATGCAACAGGCTCACATGGGCTCCAACTCTGTCCTTCCTCATATGCAAGTGACTCCGGAGTGAGTTCGAGTATCCTTGCTGCATGCGATTGCAATTTAAATTTTCTGCAATTTCAGTGGCAAATACGAGTATTTGCAAATATAACGTCTGTGTGTGTGTGTGAGTGTGTGTGTTGACTGGGGGGAGGGGGGAAACAAATGTAATAAAATTACCCTCTGCATAATTTTTTGACTACTGAAAGAGGTGAATGGAAAAGTTATCGTATCCCGAGTACGTTAGACTTTTATTTAAATTTTTTGAAGCCCCTCGACAGTGTCAATGTCACTATGGCCTTTGACAAATGCAATAAAGAGTTTGCCTTGAATTTTGATTTTATTTACATTTCAACAAAAAATAGATTAAAAAATGGATTTTATGTTTAATATTGACAATCTGTGGTTTGCTCATTAATAAAAGTCCACTGATGTCCAGTCAGTTCAGTCAGTCCAGTATTGTCAATGAAAAATCTATTAAAGTCCTATGCGTAAATTTAAGCTTTCCAAAATTGTTAAACATTATTTTGTTTATTTTTTTTTTATCCAAAATTTTTATTGTGTAGTCCGCATTTTGTCGAAAACAGCGTGAAGTCTGCAACATGTAGACAAATCCTTTTGACTTCCAGTGTATCCTGTAGTCCTTGCATGTGTTAGGGCACATGTCTGTCATGACTTAATTTCACACAATTTTTCTTCTTTATTGTTTGCTTATTAAGAGTTTTATTTTGGATACATTCCTCCAACTCTCTTCACTTCTTTCACTCGATACTTGTACTTAATTGAGATTTATTGTTTGTTGGTATTTCGAAGAGAAAGTTTTTTTGAAAAAAGAATTTTGGTTTAAATTTAATGTACAATAAAAAATTTATTTTAAAACACTTAAATAGTCTTTGTCATATCATATTAATTGAGTTTTATATATCATGTTTTCTTAAAAATTATATTTAATCAACGCAACTAAGCCTTTATCTTTTAAAAAAACTTTAAGCTAATTGAAAAGATACACTTTTGTACTTCTACTCTACTATTGCTTCTATCTTAGTCTATGTTCTTCTACTGCTTAATTTCTTACTTACTTATTTGGCCATAACAACCCGTTACCGGGTTCCGGTCTCTCCAGACACCTCTGTTGCGTGCGCCCTCTCCAATCTCGTACAACATGTCTGGTTAGTACTCTCTCAACTTGATCACTCCACTTGTGACACGGTCTACCACTACTCTTTCTTTCTCCAACTACTGCTTTAAATACCTTTTTCGCTGCAGCATCTTCATCCATTCTCACAACATGAACAAGCCAGCGAAGCTACTCCTTGCCGAAGTAAACACATTGTTCTCTGAAATTTATTCCCTGGTATCCCACGCGCACGGCTAAGGTGACCATCAAAAGAAAATATTTTTAAGTAACTGAAAAACACTGCGTAAATGACTATTCTTGTCAAACTTCAAGACTTGCTTGGTTCAATTTTAGCAAGAAGCATATTAGTCAGCTGTCATTCAAGCGGAACCTAATCAATTCTACTCTATCGATGCTGACTGATCACTGGGTGTTAGGAAGACGTACAATAAGACTTGTTGTGATTCTGCCAAGGAGGAAGAAAATATTTTTCACCTTATGTGTTAAAGCTGACAAAAATCTGACAGAACTGTTATCCTTCAAAATTGGAGACATAGTCAAGTTTATAGACTTGTCAGGTTAATTTAATAGTTTTCTTAAAGAATCGTTTATCTGTGGTATTACCACTGACCGTTAATTGTGGTCAATGGAGCTTTGATAAATGCACTAAGCTGTAAACAAACACAGTAAGAAGTAAGTATTTAATAAAATCTTTATTTTAATAATATGAATATGTAATGGGTATATAAAATGTATATATATAAATGATTTAATATATCAATTATATACTTAATTTATTGTGTGATATATTATTGAGTGATATTTTTTTAAACAAGCATATACTCTTTTAAACTTTCAAAGAACTTTCTGCCAAATAAAAATTCTCTCTTCTATAAAAAGTAACTTATGTCAATGGAAACGACAAAATTTTAAAGTTACTTAAGTAACTTACTAAGTAAGCAAAGAAAACATGGTATAAAATGTTTATGGAATAAGCTGCTTAATGCAAATAAAGCAATATATTTTCAATTGAGTTTACCAAGAAAACAAATACTTGTGTTTTGATTTTTTTAAATATTAATCTTGATGTGCCCGTAATATCAAAATATTGTCAGCCTTTGGGTGTTTTTCGAGCAACTATAAACTATTGAGGATATTGAGGTTATGATATTTGCACTTTTGACAATATTTTTAGAACTAAGTGCAATTTGATTTTAAGTTCTAACGATATGCTATTGTTGATATTTATTTTATGATCTTTCCACTTACTGAGCCTGGTCTTAATTACGAGGTGACATTCCTAAAGAAAGTTACTTAATGTTTATTATCTTATTTTTTCACCAAGAATGTTACTTTATTTTATTAGTCTTCTTTATTTTTACTTATTTTTACTCCTGGAATTTGCAATGAGTACATATAACAATACTAAGTGTCATATCCCTTTTTTAATTAAAATATAAATGATATAAAGGATTTCAAGAGAATCTTAATAGAATATAAAGATAATAATTAAACTGAGCTAATGTATATTAATTCTTTGCAAAATAAATACGTCTAAATTAGAGTTTCCTTGAATTCCTTTCGTGATATATTTTCTTATACGAGTATTTTTCTGAAAAATCCTTCAAAATGTTTTATTTTAATATAGCACATATCACTTAATAAAATAGACGGCCATTAAACACAATAAAAACGTATTGTCACTTTCTACCAATTGCAAGTTTACACCCTGCCATGTCGAACTAATTAATCATGGTATCAACTGAATAGCAATGGATGGCACTAGAAGCACGGAAGATTAAAAAAAGAGGAAAGGAAGTGATAGTTTCCCTGTCATTACATGATTCTCGAGTTTGTTACATAAAAGTGACAATTAAATTAATCAAAGCTTACTGTTATCCTTACGCAAGGACACATGCTGAGTGCTTGCATATACATAATGTTGATGGACAACATGGATACGAGACTTAAGAAGAAAAAAATATACTGAACAAAAATTATCTCAATTATATGGGATCCTAGTGATATCCTTAGCAGCGTGAGTGAATAGTTGTCCTTTTATTTTTTTTTTTGCCTTTTTAATAAAAATATTTCAAAGTTTTAAATAATTTTTTTTTTTTTGCAAAAAATTTAAATTAAATTTTTAACCCCAAAAGTAAAAAGCAAAAAGGATTAAAATTAGAAAGAATTTAGTCTGAATTTAGTTAGTTTTGATGACTTGTTGAAAAATTCTTGTTTCAGACATTTTTGAATTAGTTTTTGCGGTAGCTCTGCTTCTCCTTATATTTTTTATATGTAAGATTTTTAATATTAAATTTAAGTAATTCGAGTTGAGAGACTTTTTCACTGCGAAACTAAAAAATGGACTCACAATTCATTCACTCTTACATACTCACTCCTTCTCTCTGGCTTTCACAGCGTGTAACAATTTGACCTTAGGTAATTTGTACAAATCACACACGATAATCAAATTATTCACCCTTCGTCACTTGGTATTAAGCCCCCCCAGTGCAGAACATTGCCCTACAAAGCCGTAAAGTTTGAGTTGGAAGTACATCAATCACGATTTGTGTGGAGTGTTAGGAATGGGGAGCATATGTTAAATACTTTTAGAATTTTGGAAATTAGTGGCCGTCATTTCAACCAAGAATTTTTGATTTTTTTAAATTATCCATTTCTGAAAGTTGATTTTAACCACAATGACTATATTTAGATTTAGAAAAGTTCATGTCTTAATTTCCATTTCAATTGAGAAATAACCGAGAATAGTTACTGGTAAATCTATTCATTAAGAGTATTTACAAATTAATATACACTCTTTTGCTGGAAGAAGGAAATGTTTTCCGAACTTCCACGAATGTTTTTGATAAAGTGCACAAATTGAGAAAAGATAAGATTACACCCTAGCAAATAATCGGTAGCTTACACCCTATTAATTGGAACTGGGAATATCTCTCTGTTATTTCTCAGTAATCAAACTTTTTAAGGAAATACTTTTCACCTATCCCATATTATTGTTTAAATTTACTTTAAAACAGAAACGACATTTCTGTAAATGTTATATGTATTTTTAATATTATTTGTTCCCTGTTTACATTCGTTAGAGTCTTAGTTGGAGTCTTAATCACCCGGACATTTCCAATCCAAAAATGATTAAATTGGACAAATAAACCAATAAATGTTGTCAAAAACCACTAATGATGAATATTTGGCGATATCCGAAAGAGCTGCGTGATTAACCCAGGGGCTCATTAGATTAAATGAAAATAAAAATTTTATTAATATAACTTCCTTTTCTATTCAAAATGAAAACCTTATTATGAGATAAAAAATTCACTAAGTGATATTAAATAAATTGTTGTGATGTTGTAAAAATAGGTTTAATTCTTTTTATATTATTTCAATATGAAAAGTAATACAGAAACACGACTTGGTGAATAAATTAATTGTTTCTTTTCTATTTTAATATATACATGTAAAATTTTATTTAAATTAATGAAAATAAACTAAATTACAATATATACAGATATGTTCAATGTTATCATGTTTTTCAGTCATACAGATGCGTGTATTTAAAAATTGCATAAATTGAATCTCTATGAAAAAAATTTATTGTTTTTAAAACTGCATCGTGTAAACCAATTCACTGTAAGAAGTTGTTTTTTTACGTACTGTACATGTTAATAACGTACAGAACAAAATTTTTTTCATATGTTTAATTTTGATAACAATATATAATTATCTGCAGAGATTTGTATATATTTTTAGTATTCTGTAAAAAAACAACTATTCAAACAATAATAATAATGTTTATATTTACTTTAAAACATGAACTCAATCATTTTTTTAAATGATTCTGCCCTGTGGTATTCTTTGAGTCTGTATATTCTGACATGCTTTGATTCAACATATGTTATTATGTTATAAATAATATAATAATAAAATCTTTCTAATTTAGTACATAATTTTTATAAAATTATATGCACACAACTATATAATTAGATTTGCTGCTCTTCACACACAAAACTTTTTAGTTTGACATTTGAATGCTATTGTGAATTCGCGCATGTACACGAAGTAGCATGGTAGGGTGTGTGTGTTGGTAGAAGTGTTTGTTGTACACGCATACGATGTTATTAGTAAATGGCAAACGTAAGGTGAAGTGTGTCGAAAAGTAAACGCGAACCATACAATTTTACTTAAACAAATTTTCTAATGGCAATTATTTAATTTATTAAATCGAATCTAAATGTTAAGTTAATTTAATTTAAAGAAAAAATTACAAAAATAACAAAGTACAAAATCGTAGAAAAATAAGAAAAAATCACGGCAAAGAAGCACAGAACAACAAAAAGTGTAGTGTGAGAAAACTAAATTAAAAAATAAGGTATAAGCGAGATATATATTGTTTAAATAATATTAACTGAAAAGTATAAAAATAATGAATTAAAGTATGTAGTAAATATATGGAAGTGAATGAGAATATTGAAACAATAACCACCGCTACTGCCTTTTGTGTGTAGCACCTACGCCCAACAACAAAAGTGGCAGCAGTGCAACAACAAATCGACAACGACAATGAAAAAATAAAAAAGCAATATCATTTATGTTCTTTGTCTGTGCTTTTTATGTTCAAATTGAATTTTAATTACAATTTCCACTTTAATTCCGAGAATATTTCTATGTCATTTCTAATACAAAATTATCAATTGCATTCATTAACAATCGTAACAGCAGCCGCCACAACAGCAGCCGCGGCAGTAGCAATGGCAGGCGCTGCGGTACATTCTCATTGCAACGAAAGTTTTTGTTGTGTGGGGCGCGCACTCAATGACTGGCACTGCTTCTACCTCCCCCTGTACCAGATAATCTTAATTGTATCTATTTTTAAAAATTGTCGGCCGGCGTCATTTGCCAGAATATAATTTACTCCTCTCTTCTCCTATTTATCGTTGGTAGATACTATTCCAGACGCCGCACACACTTGTGCTCCTTCAAGTCGAATTCTTCTGGTGCTTCTTCTTCTGATCTATTTTGGCCGAAAATATATTTCAAGTACTAATTTTTCATTTTTTTCCTTATACTATTGTTTGTGTATTTTTTGATTTGCAAATATTTCGTTTGTGTTGCTTTCAAGAAATTTGAAAATCTTGTTTTTTTGTAAGTTTTTGCTTATTTTGGTTACATTTTATTTTATGTTTATTGATGACTTTATATGTGGATTTCATTGTTCTTCATTGGTTTGAGTTGTGAAATAACTGCTCGGCACTCCTCTCAAATTCTTAACATAAATAATGGTTAGAATGCGAACACAGTGGGAACAATGCCTACAATGTGTCAACACATTTCGCACAGACAAGCAAAATTCATTATAACTTAACAATTAATAATGAGAGTGGTATTACCTTCTCGCTCAAATATGTAACATAATACAAGCCATTTATTATAATAAATGTTTTGAGTGTCTTATTAGAATTCCAAGACTTGGGTCCTGATCGAATTTGATTATTTATATATATAATGTAATGAAGTAAAAATGAACGAATACAAAATTTTACTTAAAATTTATTGTAATAAATCGGAATGGTTGATGTCTGTGCTTAAATATTTATATCAGACCTGATGGGTTTGTCAAACTTAACTATAGGTTTTGTTTTGTAAGAGGCGTAAAGTTTAACTTATAATTTATTATAATAAATCGAAATGGTTTGTGCCCGTGCTTAAATGTTTATATCAGACCTGATGGGTTTATCAAACTTAACTATAGTTTTTGTTTTGTATGACACGTGATTGCTTTATATTATAACTAATTATTTTTTATCAAACCTAATTGGTTTATATCAGAACTAATATTTATATAAGATCTAAATAGTTTTTTGTCAAACTTAATCGATTCGTATCGGACCCAATTGCTTTGTATCCGACCTAATTGGTTTATCATACCTATTTTGTTTTAGAGTTTGCTGTTATGTATCAGACCTCATTTGTTTTTTGTTAGACTTGATTGATTTTTATCAGATCTATTATTATTCTTGAGGATAAATGAGTCAGTGCACTCTCTTTACTCTCTATTAACTGCGAGGTTTCTTCCCCTCTCTACGTCTTGAGGGGTTGTCAATACTGCTCTTTATAAATTTTTTAAATTAAATATAAATTTATTTAGTTCAGATATTAGTCGATAATTTGTTAGATATCTGCGACAGATAGAATGTATATATACAGATATATTATATCGAATTGAACAAAATATTCATTTGTTATTGCGGCATAAACGTCAATCGAATATCAAAAATAAGAAATCCTATCTATTTCTGAAGATTTAAGAAAAATAATATTCGTATTACTATTAAAAGATAATGTTATGGATTCAAGAAAGAAAGCAAATATTGACATGTTTAATGTAGTGCAAGATCTTTGTTTACTAAATTTTTATATATGAAGTGAAGTAAGTTGCCCTAGCTGCATTATACGCCATCTGCCGAAGATGGTGCAGTGGCAGAAAATATGTTCTCAAGTTAAGCCCACAAAACCGCATGGGGTCAGCATTGAAGCTTGCAATAAGAAGCATTAAGAATCTAAAGATCAAGTGAGGGGCCATGGTTCACACTGGACTGTAGTGCCAAATAAGAAGAAGAAGATTAACCAAGAAAGACCGATATGATCTGTATTAGTTTGGAGTTTTGTTCGACTGAGATGTTATACACTTTAGCAGTGCCCTTTTCAAAAAAAAAAAAGAATAAAAGAGTACAGATCGTTAAATCCATAGATCCGATGTGCCCTTTAATATTTTTTATAAGGGCCGTTGTGCTGTAAAGCCATAGAGCCGACGTGTATTTTATTAGCTGGAGTTATTTTTTTTCTAAGGCCGTTGTGTTGTTGTCAAATAAGCAATAAGAATCTGCGAATCATTAAACCCATTTGGTTTTTGTTTTTACTAAGGTGTTATCTGAAATCAATGTGGACTGCTAAATAAATATTTAAAATCTCAAGATCTTTTATGCTGAGTTAAAGCACAATGTCAAAATCTTTTAGAGTTATTAACATTTTAAATATGGCAAACAATTATAAAAAAATGGAATAATAATATAATAACGCAAATTTCTCAAAACTCAAATCATAAAAAAGACTTTTTCTAAAAGAACCGCTATTGTAAATAATATTTACCAAACTGATGAGCAGAAGACTTATCCATCTGAGAAACAGATTGTTGTCTTCTTATAACATATAAATAATATAAAGGTATCAAAGGTGCACATATTTATTAAAAGACTAATAATCGGGCTAAACAATTGGGGTTAACACAATAGACCGCCAGAATTTTATACAAGCCTCGATGTGTAGAATTCCCTACATAATAAATGATAATAATATCAAAATTATAAATTAAAAGCAAGAAGCAACTATGTGAATGGGTAAATACTGTAAGCTGTACTGGATATTATATTGATCGAGGTCGTAACATAGTATGTATATATTGAACCCACAGTTCGTTATTGGAGTTGAAGAACTGTTTATAATATGAAGACATTTATCAATTTTTTAAAGTTTATTTCAACAATCAAAAACAATACAATTTTTTTTATTAACTTATCAAATTGATATTAAAAGAAACAATGTATTAAGAAAACCTTTTACCCTCGTCACTAGTCGTCAATTATATGATGTAAAAATTGTCTTTGTTAACTTAATTAACGAAATTTCTCAATACCAACAAAAGAAAAAAATAAATACATGAAAGTTTAAATTATAACAAGTCAAGTCTCATAAACTATCAACAGGCAAGTCTTAAATGAATTTAATAAAATTTAACTAAACACCATTGATGTTCTCAGTGGTCTTCTCAGCAACATACCATATCAACTTTATATCACTCTTAGTAATTTTTGCTTGCAAAATTGTTTTTTTTCTTCTCGTTTTTCTTAAATTTATTAATTATTTCATTTATTTTTGCTACTTTTATGTCATCATTCCTATTGGGCAGATGTCAACAGGAAGGCCCATCAAGTGTGTTGTCGTTGGCGATGGCACTGTTGGCAAGACATGCATGTTAATTTCATACACAACAGACAGCTTTCCTGGTGAATATGTACCTACAGTGTAAGTAGAAAATTTATTGCATTAATAACACATAATTTATGAAATTCTTTTTAATGTTTCATTATTGCTCTTTCCATTCCAGTTTTGACAATTATTCAGCGCCAATGCAAGTAGACACGATACAAGTATCACTGGGACTGTGGGATACAGCGGGTCAAGAGGATTATGATCGTCTACGTCCGCTTTCCTATCCACAGACAGATGTATTTCTCATATGTTTTAGTGTGGCAAGTCCATCGTCTTTTGAAAATGTCACATCAAAATGGTACACAGAAATCAAACATCACTGCCCTGATGCGCCCATTATATTAGTTGGTAATGTATAACGATTATATATAATAATACTCGTTCAATGTATATAATTATAATATATTTGAGTCTCTGTTATTAATAAATATATTCTCTTATTTTGTTTAGGTACGAAAATCGATTTACGCGATGATCGTGAAACTTTAAGTAGTTTAGCGGAGCAAGGTTTAGCACCGTTAAAACGTGAACAAGGCCAAAAGTTGGCAAATAAAATTAGAGCTGTTAAATATATGGAATGTTCGGCGCTAACACAACGAGGACTTAAGCAAGTGAGTTTTAAAATTACTGGAAAACATTTCTTATGACGTGATAGGAACCTCATGTTATACTAGCATAACTAAATTTTATACAGTATAAATCTATTAGCAACTATTAGAAAGTTTATTAATTTATTTTAATATGAAAGTATTTTATTTATAAATTTAACATTGAATTTATTTTGATTTTGATTTTAATTAATTTTTTGAAAGGTCTCATTAATTTAATGAAATAATATAATTTATACTTATTCAACATGCAATTACTCTATAAATAACTTTCTAATCTTAATATTATGGTGTGACATTAGTTGACATTCGTAGTATGTTAGACGTGGGATGGTAAATAATATATTCTCTAAAAATAGTGCAGACAATGATTTGTTGTTCATATTTCCAATGGATAAGTAGAAATAGTAAATGTAAATGATAGAAAATCCACATAATATTCATTTTAAATGTTATATTGAAATTATAATACTGCACAATAAAGCTAAAGAAAAGATTTTTATATTGTTAGTGTATGGTAAAAAGTCAATAAAGTTAATCTTTATATTTAATTTAATAAACTGTACAATTTTCGGCTTGAGAAGACAATGAGTTAAATTGAATAATCTCTATAGTATATTGTGTTGTGGATTTCCACAGAAAGATTTCATAATCTCTTCTTATAAATATTTCTATATTAAAAAGATGACTTGATATAAGCGCCTTGGTAAATTTAGTGATAGATTAAAGAATCATATGAAATGTTAAGGTTCCAATAACTGCCGGGTTTATGTCGCGAACCCGCTCATGAATCACGACAACCATCACCACTCCCCAAAGGTACCTTTCAAACAGATCCCTCCGGGTTACCACAACAACAAGATATGAAATGTTTATATCAAGAGGTTAAGAACTATTTCTTGCTTGTAACTACACAAATTAATTCTCACAAAAATAGATGCTCCACTAAACTAATGAAAAGGTTGGCTTCATTTAAAAATGCTGTATGGAATTAGATGCTGGGTTGACACTTATACTTACTTGCTAATTTTTTACTATTCGTTCAAAAGTGTGTTAGATACAATATGAAATATAAAGGCATAGTATTTTCCTACTTGAGATTCTACAAATTATTCCATTTAAAACTTAATGTTTTAAATTCCTAAATTATGTGTGATTCTTTTTGAGGATCTTGGCCAACTCCAGAATTTCCTTTAAAAAAGCTTTTCAAGTTTTGCCAAAAGTTAAAATTGGATTTTAAGCCCCTGTGTTCTTATATGGTAGATCTTATGATAATATGTTATCTAACAGTTACTCACTTACTGTTATTTATTGTGCACTCTTATTGAGATAAGCAATTATCGAAGCCACTTTCACTTAAGGTCTAGTCATAAAACACAACTTTTTAATTTTTAATCTCAAATTATAAGATTGTTTATTACCCAATACTCATCAGTATCATCATTATCAAGGCAGATGTTTTTGTAATATGCTTGCAATACTTTCTTTTTAGTTATCTTAAGAACAGAATTCCTCAATTATAACCGCTTCTTTATTTCATAAGCGGTCAGGTTTGTACCAACAATGGTTTCATTAGCCCCGAACACCGACCTGAAAACATAAAATATAAAATACTGTCAAGACACTGTACTATGAAGTTGGATGGGTATAATTATGTACTAGTAATAAAGAGAGTAATGATGAGGAAAAAGGTTGGGTTGTTGAATTTAAACTGAGTTTAGAAGAAAAAATCTTGCTATCTCAACGGTTTGGAGCCATAAATCAATATGGCTCCGTTTCAAAATTTGTTTGCGCATTTGGGCTAGAAATCATATGGTCGACGTTATGTGGAGTAAAGCTGTAGTTGGAGCACATATAGGGAATGCTCCTATTTATGCGTGATAAGTAACTATTTACAACTTAGCTATATCCTTAGCTTAATTAGGCAAGAATAGTCATTGTTACACGTGAGAGCCTTCTTTTATCCCAAGATGCATCAGGCGCGAAGCTGTTCAGCGAAGCCACTTTCCTACATACACGAGCAAGTGTCGCTTCCAATATTATCAATAACTGCAGGTTCTATCGGTCTACAACAGCATGATGATATCTTCGTAATTTCAATTGCCATTTATTGCTAATAACATGTTAAAGCATTTGTTTAAAAAGAATATTGAACCTTCGGTAAAATCTTAGTTAACTATATTTATTCTTTATTATTAACATTTTAAAACGCTTACAGTACCTATTATATTGTTATCGATATATATATTATTTGAACTATAATAAATAAAAAAATAAATTTATTTAATTAATAGATAAACATTTTAATTACTTGCTTTAATTACTAATTATAATACATATATTATATTTTCAGGTTTTTGAAGAAGCGGTTAGAGCTGTGCTTAGGCCAGAACCACAAAAGCGACGTCAACGAAAGTGTTTAGTAATGTAAATAAAAACAAACTAAGCAATTTAACAAACTCAATGAAATCCAAAAACAAACAAAAAAAAAATATACAAACGAATACTAAATATTTAGTAAAAGATATAAGGACAAAGAACAAGTGCAGCTCGAATATACATAATAAGCAAAACAGAAGAAAATCATTTAAACAAATAGAAATTTTTTGTATTTTTAAAATTAAGAAATAATTAAAAATTTAAAAAATGACAATGAATGATATTTTAAATCAAAGCAAAACAAACAAACCAAATCATTAATATTTATACAAATTCATGTCATTAACGAAATCATTTGTTTTTTAATTAACTTTATGTATTTAATAAGCAATTTGACAGAGCTTCCGTTTCGGAGGTCTTGAATATTTATTATTGTTTTTATTTTTAGTTTTATTAACGAATTAATCAATAATCAATAACTTTGTATTACGTTTACGTTTTATAAAAAAACAGTTTTGTGTAAAAAATATTATTTAATTTGTTAATAAACTTTTAGGTATTTTAACATTAAATAGCAATAAAACGTTAACGAAATTAAAAAAAAAATGTCATTGTATTATGTATCTGGAAAAAAATATATATTATAATTTTTACAAATTTCTTTTCTTAAATTTTTAAATATTTTAAAAAAAATTATTATGCAGATTTCAAGTGAAAGTATAAAGAATAGTTTGTATCTAGTCAATTGAAAAGAAAGTAATGTGAAATGAGTTGGAATCAAATTATATTAAATCGCACTAATAGCAGCTAGAAAGCAGCTACGAGGTGGAGATATGGAACCAGGGCAGCAACACTGCCATTTGAGCTTATAGAAATGTATTTGTAGGATTTTCGTAATTATGTATAAGCAGAAAATCTTATAAGCTTATTTAATTTGCATATCAGTAATAGTTTTTTTTTCACACAAAAATAAAAACAAAATGGAAAATAGTTAATGCGCTTTTGAGAAGTAAAATATTAATAAATAGTATCGAAATAAAGAATAGTAAAATTATTTATTTAGCTTTTATACATAAAAAAATATTTATATATATATATGAAAATTTTGTGAAATTAAATTCATATATAATTTGTTTATTTTATAACTTAATTGCTTTGTAATTTTTGTTAAAATAAAATAAAATTTTGCACAAAAATGTTTAAGTAGTATTATTCATAAACATTGTTTTTAGATATGTTTTATTTAATTACCGATATTATTTTTAATTATTTAATATTATTTATATGCATTGCAACACATACTTTATTTTGTAACTTTTAGGTAATTCAAAAAAAAAAATAAATAATTAGTTATACACTTATGTTTTATACTAATAACAATTTAATTAAGTAATATATACAAACCTATATTATTAACTGTTGTTCTTTTTTATATAAAATAATTAATATTGCTTATTTACTGTAATCATCAGACAAAAACCAATTAATAGTTACTATTATTAAGTGAAAAATGCATTTATAACTCAACTCGAATCAAAAGTAAAATTTTAACGAAGGTTTTTATTTTTAATTAAATCTGAAATTAATTTTAAAACTTTTTTAAAATGAACCTTTTTGAGCATTATTTGTAAATTTCATAAAAAAAAATTATTTACCTTATATGTAAAGAAAAAAAATTATGAAAGAAAATATTTGTAACAAAATATTATAAAAAGGCCTGTAAAAGTAAACAAATACAAAAAATAAATTAATTCGAATTATATATATAAAAATAAATACTTTTTTTTTGAATTTATTGTATTGATTATACTAATGTAACAAATTATAGCTTTAGATTTCTTATAAACAATGAGACTAAGAACTTGGTCATGCCAAAAACATAAATTAAAGCTTAAGCAAGGATTGCAATTTTAGCAATCAATCCTTATCCCTAGCGCTTTCACTTCTATCAACTAAGCGCTCAAATCTCACATTACATACCTTTATCTTCCCAATTAAAAACTCTCAAAGCTTAATAAGCAAGAACTTATCGACTCTGTAATTTTGATAATCAATCCTTATCTTTAGCAGTTTGACTTCTATCAACTAAGCGTTCAAATCACACTTAACATGCCTTTATCTTCTCCATTAAACTCTCCTAATAAATATAGCATAGAAAAAATTCTTGTTTATCTAAATACGCCCTGCAGCAAATCGTAGAAACAGGCAACGAACGTAATGCCGACCACCGAGTATAGCTATTTTGTAGATTATAACGCAACTTTCGATAGTTGCTTTATATTCCGCATAAGACGACACTTTTATCCCGCTACGTCTAAGCTTGGTATTGATAGAATCAAGTCTATTCAAAGCATTGCATATCATGCTAGGCTTCACAAAAATATTTCCAATTTCGTCATAGAAGTGGTTATAAACAAAAGTGGTTTTGATCGTACTGGGTATTCCTTAACTACACTGACGACTTCTATATCGTTGGACATAACAAACATGATGTTACTCATGCCTTTGCTGCAACATAAAAGGAATCTGAGAAAATGGACTTAACAGAGAGTGAGAGCAAAACGAAATATATTTCATCCAGCAGCAGTAAGATACGGCAATGCCCTAATGAACAACCTGTAGATTAAACAAAGAATAACTATTGTCAAAAGTTACTACTATGGTGTTAGTAGACATTGAGATATTTGTCTGTCTAGACCAATAAAACTTACGCTCTATAAATCCTTCATCCAACTTTTGCTGTTGCATTGCGTAGAAGCATGTACATTATCATAGAATGATCAATCAGTACTGAGGGTGTTTAAAACAAAACTTTTTCGTTATCTCTTTTCTGCTCTACAACTTAGCGAAGACTACCGATTGCGAGTGAATCACGAGCTGTACGACTTTTAGCACGACATTAATATAACTCAGTAAATAAATAGAGAGTTCGCTCTCTTGGCCATGTCATGAGAAAGGACAATAATGCTCCAGTGGGAAAGTTATTTGCAGCGAGAGTTTAAGAGCTAAAATGTTGATGAAGATCGTATACCCAGTGGAGTAAACAAGTTGAAGAAGCACTTACTGCACTAGATGTAGTCCGATGACGGACTTGTACCGGTTGGATAAATAATTAACTAATTCTAGCATACCTTTACGCTGCACAGACAAATGTCATTTCATTAAAAATATGTAAACATCATTGGCAAGTCGGTCTATTACAATAGGCAAAAATTAAACAAACTCTATGTGATACCACATAGAGATATAAGTGATTGTCCGACTTTTCACTGAGGCAGGTGAGGGTTTCAGGGCTGAGAGTTCATATTCCCGTTTAATATACAAAAATCTATAACTGATGTCATTTTTGATGTTCACCCAAAGAATAGGGGAATAACATTCATTAAGTTAGAGTCGGTAAACAACGATAAAGATCAGTTATAGTCTCAGTGCTCCATTCTAATGGCAGCTAGTACACCATTTATTCTTATCGTATCTTACCACTTTATTATATATTTTATAATTTATTTTTATTATTTACTTCGCATTATCTCAAAATCAGAAAAAAATATAGAATAAAAGCTGTTCCTTTCATTTACATGTAGTGGTAAATAAATACGATTTTATTATAATAAATAGATGTGTTGATAAATATATCGTTTTGCGTGGAGTGTTATTTTAAATTTATTAAATTCATTATTTAAATTTATTTACTAAATTTTTACTCAGTGATATTTTTTGGAATTTATATCTACCTTTTTTTGTTTTATATATTGTATTACTTATACTTGCACAATTTTTATTTTAGATCGAATATTTTAAATAATTTTTTTTTATCACCTAAAATTTTAATATCACCTCGGAATAGTTGTTGAATATTTTTTTTTTCTTGAAACAAAAAGTAATGTGTTAAATTTAATTTTATTTATTTATTTATAAATTATTATAACTTATTAAATGTAATGTATTGTAATGTATTTGTGCATTAAATTTATTAATAAAAATATTTATGTATAAAACTGATGTATACACCATACATATTATATGTAACGATTGGCAATGTGATGTGGTGAATAACTAACAATTTCACAAGATACGTACAATAAGGTGTGTTTAATTTGTGAGAAACTTCATGTGGTGAATTTTGTTTGTTCAAATCAATATTCTACTTGATTGTTTTATTTTGTATCAATAAATGTTTTGTTATTAATTTATTTGCCATAAATTAATATAATAATTTGAAATCCTTTTGTATGAACGATTGTTTTCCAAAACTTTATACACGTTAATTAATATAAACGGAATGGTTTTGGATGTACGGCTTGGCCAGGCTTTTTTTTAGGTCCAGCACTTTTGGGTCTTTTCGGTTCCGCTGAATTTAAAGATGGCATTGATACAGATAGCACTAAACACTCGGCTGGCAGCGACATGGAAGAAGATATCGTAGTTGCTCTCTTGATTTTGGGTGCTTTCCAGAATTGCTAAGGCAAATATGAAATAAAAACAATTGTTAGTATAACAGAAAAAAAAATTATTTGATATGCGAATAATACATTAAATTATTGAATTAAAAACTTACTAATCGTGTTTTTTTTTCACTTTAAAATGTTTACCAATTTTTTTTCATCCAATTGAAACTGGCGTTGATGCTTGAGTTGCAGTGGATTCTATGCATTATTTTCAGCGATAAAAATTGTTGGTGCTCGTCGTGTATGCTTAGGTGCCTATTGCTTAACAAATATTGCTTTTCAAATAAAAGTGTTTAGTATTTAACTAATTAACTTCATTAACAATTTATTATAAATCTTTGTATCTACCTAACATATCTGTTAAAATTAAAATATTTTATTTATTTGTTTTTTTTTGTGTTAGGTTTATGTTGAAGCTATTTGAGCCAGTGCAGTAGAGCTCTTTTACTCTTAATTAATTCGAGGTATCTTCAAAACCCCTCTATACGCGTTGACTGGATTAATGTTTATCACTTCATCAGATTAAGCAATAATTGAGGATTCCCCTCAATTCTTCTCTATGTATATGAAATAAAACATTTCATCCTGGCTCGGCAAAGATTCTTATCATTACTATAGTTGTACTCTATAATGCTCTCAAAAAAAAAACTTGTTTTAATAAAAGAATGTGTCTATAAACTCCTTACCAAGATAACAAACCGAGTGAAGTATGTGAAAACATTCACAAAACGAATTTAAATTTTAATAATACATAATAAAATCAAGTTCCAATATATACAAATTTAAATACGATTAAGAATATGGAAGTTAAGGAAATTTGTAAATAAATAAAAAATTCCATATATTTATTACTATTTTTACAAATACCCACTTTAAAACCCACTTTAAAAATTCTAAAATTAAATGTGGTGTTGTATTTCAGCGCCATTTGAGTTACAAAAACAGAAGACGCTTCCCGGATTAAACAAATATTTTCAAAAAGACTATCCTCAGTAATCTATTTGTAATGAATTATATTGCGTAACATATATATTAACAAATCATGTTTACTTAAATTTTACTCTGAAGTATCAGTAAGGCCGCATATCTTTCAATTAAATTAAATAATTTATATTAAAGTCACATTCTACCATAATTCACCCTTAACAAGAATATTTATTAAGAATACCAAACGAAGCTGATGAGAATTGTAAATAAATAACTTTAATATGTTGTACATATACAACCAACTAATTAGAAAGTAAACAATTTACTCTTAGTTTTGATTATTAATCATGTAAAATATCACTCCAGATCCAACTGAATCATCACTCAAGATTAAACTATAAAAACTGAACTATATATAGCTAAATGCCTTTTTGGTTTTTATATTCCTATTAGCAGCATATTGGAACAATTTATCAAAGCCTCGAACTGAAAAAAAAACGATATTTTTGCATTATTATTTTTGCATTTATGCTACTATCGATATTGATAATTATGGTTTGAAAGCTCAGGATGTCAACCATAGTTGATCAATTAATAATGAATCATTTAACTAATTTAACTCTAAAGGACAGCTTCTAAATTGTAGAAATTTACTTTGAAAAAAATAAAACTGTTCGCGAAGTTCATAGAGCACTTCGTCCATTCTACGGTCAATATAAGCAGCCTAGTAAACATGCAATTCCTGCAGTTTTTGACCGTTATCGCACTAATTTTACTCTACTCGAATCAATACTATTATCTCTTGAGTATTTGGTACGGTTTACACGCTGGTGGCATAATCGGTCCTTATTTTCTTTGAAATTGGGAGGGAGCTGTCGTTACAGTGAATGGTAAACGCTATCAAGCCATGCTGAATAAATTTTTATTACCAATAATTAATCAGTTAAATATTGAGATCATTTGGTTCCAACAAGACTTCGCAACTTGCTATACAGCGCGCTTAACAAACGATTTATTGAGAAATCAAATTGGTGCAAATTTTTTTACCGAAGAAGTACTGTTAACTGGCTCCCTCGTTCGTGTCATTTAACGCCTTTTGATTACTATTTATGGGGTTATGTTAAGTCATTGATATGGATTTTAAATGGTTTTTTGATTTAATTTTATTTTGTTGTATTTCTATAATTATCGGAAAGCGATAAAAACTTTTTAAACAAATTTACTTTCAACTATTAAAATAGCTACTCACAGCTTTAATTCAAAATTTTTAGTGTGTACTTTTATATCTACTCATTATGCTGTCTCGTCATAAACCAATAAGGTCTGCAAATTTAGTCTACTATAAATGAAAAAAGTCATTAAACTAACCAGTACCAACCAAGAAAAGTCGGTGAATACATATGATATTGCTTTGATACTGAAAAATTTATAAATAAATAGAAGGCTTTATTAACATCTTTAAATCGTTAGTGAATATATAGAGACCGTGATTGTCTAATCTGTTTACATATATACACAACATGTTGAGAAGAGAGTTACTTCTTGAAACTTCTGAATATATATTTAAACAAGTAACAGTATGTTTACACTATCGTTATTAACTCGACAAAATTACAGCAATGTATGGGATTGTGAACATAAAATTCATACAAAATACATACAAAAATAGATTTAAGAGATAAGATAATTGTGTATAAAGGTATAAAATAAGAGTTTAACATATATTACACAGAAAGAAGGATTTTGTCCATTTGTACATTCTATTCGAACTATGAAATTATTAGATAGAAATACCTGGCAATTAGTAGTGAAAGCAAGGTAGAACCTTATCTCCCATTTCTATATGTACACTGCTCATAAAGCCTTATATTACCTATATTTCGATAAATCAAAGACAGTTCAAAACTTTTATTCTATATAAATCTGTGTTAGCTAATATTACTTTATCATAATTTAATATTCCAAATAGTAACCAAATATATTGATATATAACATATATCTCTTAATCAAATTTTCTCCAAATTTACATTGTCAAAATTACGTGGTATGTGATAATCACTGCATCAATTTGATCTACATTTGCGATATAAAATATTGCTTTGAACTCAAACTACAATATTTTTTCAAGCTCTACCAAGTAAAAGTGCAAATAAATAAAAAAAATTATTTTTGCTATTTGTAAGGAAATGAATTTTATTATTTTTGCAAATTCTTACAATTAAATTTTATTACTTTTTCTTATGATGTAAATGAAGTAATAAACTTGATTTATTGTGTAAAATTTTTACTAAATATGTATGCATTTATTTTTTATTTAATATAAATGCAAATAATTCTGAAAAGAAAAATTTGCATTTCTATTTTAATTGTTTGTATATATGAATTTTTTTTTATTATTTAAGAATAATCAAGCAAAGTGATTTATTTAAAAATAGAACTTTTTTTTATTTAAATAAAGGATGTGTATTTTATTTTAATAATTTTTAATAAACATATATTTTTGTTAACAATGAATTAATCAGATTTATTAATTTGATGTTTCAAAATATATAATTATAATAAAATAAATTTAAAAAAAGTGTTTATAATTCATATACAGAAAAAGAACATCTTCGTCAATTAAAAAAAAATTATAAAAAAAATGTTCTTCTCCTTCTCTTTCGAAATTTAATATGTATCGTCAATTGTTTAACAAAAATTTTTACTTCTCCTTCTCTATTAAAAAATTATTGTAAAAGATTTTTTCTTCATTCTATAAACACTATTTTCTCATTCTCTATTTCAAACTTTGATTAAACTTTGAAATTTAAAATAAAAAATGTTAATTTTAAATTGGACGAAAATCTGAAAAACTTATCAATACTTGAAAAAGCGTTGTATGGTCAGCCAAATTTTAATAAATTAATTAAAACTTTTGTTGTTGTCTTTTAATTTCTATTCGAACCCTACTAGCTTTTAAATAGTTTGTATTCGTCAAAAGACGCGTAACATTGAAATCCATTATTTTGATCCGAAATTATTTGGATTTCTATTAAAAAATGTTAATTAAGAAATGTTTCAAAATGGAAGAATGACTCTTCACTTTACAAATATTTAAAATAATAAAAATTTTATTTTTTTTAAGACTCAATGCTCCACTAGAAGAGAAGAACATGAAGTTCCGGAGTTTCTGCCGTGTAGGCTTAACATCACGGTGCTCCAAAACACAACGTATTGATACAAAGCGTCAATCAGCGACCTATTGGAATTACCTTAGTAAATTCCGCCGGTACCAATGAAGAAATGTGTTTAAGTCATATCTTCCATTTTGGTAAAATGCGAGGTCTATCTATTGCCTCTGCTACAATTTGGGCCGGTGAATTTGCAACACCACGCCGAATCTGAACCAAAACTGAACATTCCTCCCGCGTAAGTTTGGGTATTAACCAACAGCCACTACGAATCCAACCTTAATTGGACAGCGGTAAGTAAGTAAGTGAATTTTATTTTGAAATTTGCAAATTCAGAAACGCAAATATGGATGGCTTGGTCACACACTGAGAAAACCAACAGACGCAATTGCCCATGGAATGGAACCCGCAAGGAGTAAGGAGACGAGGTTGTTCCAGAACCGCTTGGCGAAGAACAGTGGCAACGAATCAAAAATTTTTATAACAACAAACTGTGAATAGACTAAGTTCCCCATTTAATTTTATAATGAAGAACTTGTCATAATAATAATAATAATAATATTTTATTACTATTTTAATATTTTTTGTCTTATGACATGAAATCTATTTATAATTAAAAATTTTTTTTTTTAAATATAGTGTTGAACTTTGCATGATTATCCTTCAAATTATCCTTTAAAATTGTAGGTATGAATGTAATGTGTTTTTGTAAAATAAAAGTATCCAAATTTTAAGCATTTAAAAATTAATTACGGAATTAACATTGAAATATATATTGAATAATATCCTTTTTATATAATTCTCTCTTATATATTTAATTAATTTCAAATATATATATATTTATCATATGTAAATACGTTTCTTTAAGCAAATTTCTTTTAAATATCATCAAATTTTTATATTAAATTTTTTTTTCAAACATTTAGATACTTTTGGTTTTACAATAATAATTTTTATATGAAGATATTATGTATATGTATTTTTTTTTTGTTTTTTTCTCCCTCTCTTCAATGCATAGATAATATTTTTAAATAGTGTTTCCATTTCACAAATATATAGAATTCACATATATATAACTTCGAAGTTAATTTCTTTCATCATTTAATAAAAAAATTGTGTATAATAATTATTTTCTGATTTTTAATTTTTGTGGGTGTACTTTATTGAATCAGTTACAAATTTCAATTGTTCAGTTACAACTACATATAAAATACTCATATATATATAAGGCAAAAATACAAAAACAAAACCATTTCAAATATAATATATATAAAATTATATAGTCGTACTAGTATAAATGTTTTTATAATTATTTAATAAGAAAAAAATATATAACAAAACTAAAGAAAATAATTACTACTTTTATAGCAAATTGATAAATTGTGTGTATTTTTAATTTGCATAATGAAAATATTAAAACAAAACTCTGCTAAAAGAAATAAATTAAATAAAAAATTCATTTATGAAATATGTTACTTTTTGCTCTATATTTTTTATTATCAGATATTATTCTTGTCAACTATTAATTATTATCGTTTTTATATGATAATAATTTTGAAATATATTATTTCATTTGCTTAAATACATTTAATTTTTTTTTTTTTTTCAATTTACTGAATCCAATTATTTGGTTTTTTTCTGTATTCAAAAAATTTCTTTTCTTAAAATTTTTTCTTTTTTTAATTTTGTTTTTAACAAAATATTTAACTCTGTTGATTCAAATTTTCATCGGCACCAGTTGTGGATGTCGTCATTGAAGTTGGTTGCGGACTCTGTGTTCAAGAAAAAAAATCACAATAAAAAATTATAAAAACCAAAATTTGAAAATTGTGTAAAACATGAAACTTGTTAAGAACGAAGCTTAATTTAAAAACAAACAAAAAAAAAATTATTATATAAAAATTAGTTTTTTTTATAACAAAATTTAAGGGACACATTTTAAGAAGCGGCACAATGATTTGAAGCACTTAAGTAATTATATATAAATTATAATTAATTTTTTTAATTTTTTTCAGAGAGCACACACAGCAGGCAATTAAAAGGATATTTATTGGCAGGAAAATATATTTTAAAATAATTAGTTAAAATAAATTTTATTTGTAATTTATGCAAATTTTAGCTCCTCAAAAACCAGCATTTCACTTATATGAGCATTAGTTAATATTGTTATTAAATATATATAAACAAGTCTATATAGGATATTTCAACTGTTAAATATTTTTATTAGTGAATCACAGCACAAATTTAAGTTATCAAACAAAAGGAAACCATTTTTTTTTACACTTACTAAACTTTTACTTTATTTATTTTTTTTGGTTGGCATATTTACTTAAAATTTATTAAACTCTTTCTTATAATCCTAGTAAAATGTATATAAGTAATCCTATAAAGATAGTATGTATATTAAAATTTTATTATAAATAATATATACGAATATGATAATAATAAAATTATTTATCAAAATTTTGACGAATACAAGTTTAAAAAATTCAAGAAAATTAATAAAATTTTATATATAGTTAACATAAAATTAATAACTTTTTATTTATTTTTATATGCTCAAAAAATTCATGATTATAAGATAAAAAAGTATATATAGTATATTGAACAAAAGATGGAGATTTTCTGTTTTAAATTTAATAAAAATTAATTTTAAAAATTTCGTATCAGTAATATCAGGATTATCAGTAACTCTATGATATATTGTGGTCTACCGAAAAAATATAAATGGAGTGTTCCAAAATGAGAACACTTGCATCAGTACTTGCATCATTGTTAATTAAACAATTTTAAAATAGGATCCTTAAGTATGTCTATTATGAAATATACCTATATTAAAAAAGTTCAGCTTAGATAAATTGGGTATAAACCATTTGAAAAGGTCAGTCGAGAAGGAACCATTTGGTAGAGCAAAGACGTAACGCAATCCAAAATGGTCATCCGAGTCAAAAACAAAAATTTTCTTCAATTTAAATATATCTGAACTCAGCTTAATCATTAATTTCTTAACTGAACATAGGTACTTTCATTAGTTACTATTTTTAAAAAAAATAGAGCAAAAAAGAACTACCCTACTTGCAGAGTGAAATTTTCGCTCAGCTTATCTTCTATGTTTAACAATTGCAAGGAAATGTCCAGTACATCCTTAAATATGTTTTGACTTGAATCGAATGACATTTGGAGTTTTAAAAGGAGATATCTCTTAAATAGCGTCTCTCCGGGGTAAGTGTAATTGATCTCATTGCTTACCACTATCTTTTATGATTATAGTTATAATAAATGCATTTTTTCTAAGAGGAATATAAAAAAGGAATAGAAAAATATACCATCAACTTTTTTAAGACAGAATAACTTAGACGCCTATGTACAACCCCTAAGTTCCTGATAAGAGCATATATTAAGTAAATAGTAAATCGGTTAACATAAATGGACATTATAAATTCTATACTACTAAATAAAAATTCCTAATGTTTTTCTGATTTTAGTAGTATTTATAAGGTAAAAGTATAGCAAACATTAATGGCAGCGATTCTTCGCACATATTCCAAAGGTCACTTAAAAAGACTAAAGCCGTATGATATATTTTTTTTATTCACTTCACGTGTATAATTCAGATTGTCTCTGAATTGTCAATAAAAGAACTATTTTTGAATAAGATTTTTTTAGATAACATTACCTGTAATATAACATTATATATTACAACAACCACTCTCTACTCATTAAGTACTTAGAATACAAGGTTTTCCTACACCTAATTGGGGAAGTCATCGCCTTTTCGGCGTTGGACGTATACTGATCACCTTGTCTATGTATGAACCAACGCTATTTCTGTGGTACCACAACGGGACATTATTTTGAGCTCAAAAAGGGTTTCTTGGTACACAAGGCCGCCACTATAACTTAACTTAATCTAGAATACAAGCTAATTAAGGGTGACTTAAAATCAATGCTTAACTTCCATCTACCATCAAGAATCCTACATATTACATATATGCAAACCATATTAGTTAACGTAATGGTTATAGAGAATAATTGAAATGATTAGAATATTCTAAATTATATAAATTAAAATTATTAGTTACGAATTAGAAATAAATTATTTTGTCTATCTAATGTTTAACGCAGTTACTAAGGCACTAAGTAAATTTTTTTAGTAATAATGAGTATATTTTATAACAAATAATTAAATAAGTATATATAAACTTAAAATTTATATATAATTATAAAATGTTGCCAATAGTTTTTTGTTTTATTTGGACGGATAGCGGCCTGAAGCTGCACCTTTGTATTCGTCAAAATTTTTGAATTAAAAAATAAAAATTAAAAATGTTTTTAGGTGAAAAAATAATGTTTAAGTGATTTTAAATGGCAAACATTTATTAATTAATTTAAATTTGTAATTACAAAAAAAAAAAATAAATAAATAAAAATATATATTAGTTATTTGCGCTTTGCATGCAGTTACAAAGCATTTTGTGATGTAAAACAGCATCACTATTTTTGCTATTTGGTATCGAGCAAAGCTTAATTTCAAAATTTTAATAAATTTTAATAAATTTTTAATAAATTTTTTAAATTATTATGGAAAGAATAAATTTGTTTTTTAAGGTACTTATAAGGTACAAGGTGCTAACCTACAACTAATGAAGTGTAAATAATTAAATAAATGTTTTAAAATTTGATTTAAAATTTGGCATTTTTTGTTAAAATAATTAGTATTGTTTTTTTTGTTGTTAATTTAGGTTTTGAGTTTTGTACAATTTAATTTCAGCTTAGAAACTTTTGAGGATTTCATGATTTTTTTTGTGAAATAAATTTTTTCATATTTGAATCAAAAGCGTTTTCATTGGTTTCAACTACAAATGAGGTACATAAATTTTATATATAATAATTAGCTTTTCTTATATATGTATTCAGTTATAATTTGTATCGATTATTATTGTTACTTTATGTTGCTTTGTATTGTATTTAAGAGAAAAAAAGAGTATTAAATTCTTTGAATAAATTTCGTAAATAAAAAATTATAATGAAAATTTATTTAAAAAGCGAACGAAATATTTCGGTACACACACAGTCTGAATTGCAAAGACCGAATTCTAGGTGGATCGTGGCAATAAGACGCCCTTGGGAGCACTACAAATAGAAATAGAAATACAAAATAGAAGATAGAAGAATTATGGGTTTTACTATTTTTTTTGTTTTATTAAAAGCTTAGAATTTGAACTACGAATATTGTCGTCTCATCGTCAAAACTGACGACGAAACAAATCGACAATTTATGAAGTTTTATGGTAGAAATTCATTTAAATTCAAATAACGACAAAAAAGCAAATGGAAATAAATTAAAAAAAAACAAAAAAAAATACGAGTAAAAAGAAAAATATAATTTAAAAATAAAAACAAAACATTTCAAATGTAATAAATTAATATATATTTTTTTTTTTGTAATGAACATATAAAACCATTTAACCCATTTTTGGTTATACTAATTCTAATTTAGATTCTCTCATCTGCGGGTGACTCAATATCAAATCTTTGTGCTCAGCAAAAGTCTTCAAACATCAAATGATCATAAAAAGCGGTTTGAGAAAATTTAGTTCTTAACTTTTAATTTAATTTTAAAATTTATTTTATAAATTTTAATTAAGTCGCACATCAATTCAGACAATTTTTAATAATTCAAAAATTAATTTATTTATTTTTTAATTTCATATTTTTAATTGAAAATTATATATAAAAAGTAGCATAAATTAACTTTAATAAATTAAATATATTTAAAAAGAATATTAATTTTTTAAATGCAATACTTAAATTTTATTTAATTTTTTTCATAAGAACTTTCTACTATTAGTAAACACATTCCAAATATGAGAAATATGATTTAAATTTCTATATATATTTCTTTATAGATATTATATTAAATATATACTATATACTCAGGTGTTAATATATTGCATAGAAATTGTTTATAGTATTTTAATATTTTATTAATCAGTGACTAATTAATTATCGATGCTGATACTTTTAAGCCATACAAGTTCAAAATGCGAAATTTTTGTGAGTGTTTATATTTTTTTGTGTAGAAGAATTATTTTATTAATTAATATTAATAATAATTATTTAATTAAAATATTGAGGTTTTTTAGTGTTTTTGTAGCATTTAAATGTGTACGTTTTATTCAAGCCAAAGGTGCGTCTTAAACTATGGTGCTCATTGCTATAACAAATTATAATTTTAACAAAATTCAGTAATAAAATAAATAAAATTTCAATAAAAAAATGTTTAAAATTAATTCCAAGAAAATAATCTAATCATTTTTATTATATGTATGCTAAAAAAATAGTTTATATAACGTAATATATATTTCCTTCAATCAAAACATTGCTTTTTATTACAAGCTATGCAGTAGAACATGGATCTGAAACTCATCCTAAAAGAATTATATATTTTATGTTATTATTTTATATGAATTATATATATGATTATAATGATTCTATGAAATCATCATAGATTTTCATCATAGATATTCATAGATTTCAAGATTCAATCAAATCTTCTAAGAATCACTATACTTACAAGTTTCGTTGTTGAAACTAGTTGGTTACTTTAGGTGGCCGAAAAGATAAGTCTTCCCATGATAATGACTTATACTTATATATATAAAACATTGATTTCATTACTGATTATACAGTACAATATATATTTGAAGCTATTTTTAGAATAAATAGTTGAATTATTAGTAGAACCCCTCTACTTATAAGATTCATTATTGAAACGAGATAATTGCTTAAGGTGAAAGAAAAAGGTTAGACCACCAAATGTATAATAACAGACCTCAGAACCATAATTTCTTTATTCACAACTATCATTATGCTAATAATTTAAAAAAATAACAAAATATTTTCTTTATTAATAGTTATGGTTATTACAAATTGTATGGGTGAATGCTGTACCAGTTTTTCAACACTGAAAAATTTAAGTATAACACTAAATTTTCTTTGCATTGTTAGGGCTGCCCTTATTTTATTATTTTGGGTGCCATTAGTTAGCTATTTTTCGTGCTGTTTCTTGAGTTCGTCTTTGATAAATGCGCTTATTTTTGGTGCTGTTAGCTACCACATTGAGTTCTTTCATTTTATTAGTGTTACTAGTGCATTGTATGCTTGAAGATTTGAAACAAGAAAATTTCATAATTGATATTGGCGCGATTCTAATTTCCCAAGTATATCGATTTGGCAATGTATTTAAGTAAAGTTTAATATATTGAGAACTTTACAGACATAGCTTATATTTTGCTATATCGAGTTGTAAAGTTATTAACATTTTACATTGATTATATTAATAAAATACTAAATAAATCATTTGGCGCCAACTGATATATACGATTTTTACATTGAATATACAAACAATGAGTAGGCTCCTCTTTTTCTCAGTAAGATCAGTGAATTAGATCACTGATTGTGAGTACTTGGCAATACCCGAAACAGTGTTGTATGGTGAGCTATATTTCAATAAATTAATTAAACAAATTTTTTTGTTTCTTCATTACTATATGAACTCCATTGCTTAGTATTTTGATTAAATATTACTAAGACAGGTAGTGTTCTTTGCAAACATTAATGGAACACTTTTATCTGACTTTGATAAAAAGTTGAAATGGTTCTCAATATATAACATAGAAGATATAGGTATAATATAATTGCCTGCAGATAAGCTAAAGAATTTTTGCCGTATCGATCAAAAGCCAGAACTAGGGAGCTACTAATGCTGAACAGAAGTGTCATCCGACTTGTCACAGGGTTTTTCACTGGGCATTGTAGTAGTTAAAAAGCAACTATCGAACCTAGGTATTACTAGAAACAATAGCTGCAGACTTTTTGCGAATAAGAGGAAACAGCAGAACACATTCTGTGTCACTGTGATAATCACGCCAAACACAGACTTCGGTACTTATCAACTGCCTATCCACTTATAACGGTATTAGGCAACATCTTTCAAAAGCACAACATGGCGTTCTTAACTGCTACTCGTCTATGGAACTAAAGTAGGTATATTACAATAATATTCAAAGAATGCAGTGATGTAATGACAAGTTCCCAACCTGTTTTAAAATCTAATCTCTAATCTATTCTTTTAAGTTGCTCTTTTTTGTACAAATTTGATTGGATTATTGACTTATTTATTATTCTATTACAATAATTTGGTAATTTAAAATCTAATTTAATCTAATGTAATCTAATCTAATCTAATTTAATCTATTATAGGAGATATAGATACAAAACAATAACGCCTATTAACTTTTCAAAGATAGATTTAACTTATTTTCTATTTTCTTAAGATTTACATTATTTTCTTGGAATAAAATTATAAAAAAAGGAAATGAAAATTAAATTTTTATAATGAAATGAAATGAATTTTGATTTTAGAAATCTTTTAATGAAAATGTTTTTAAAATATTTTAGAAAAAAAACTTTAATTGTGAATTTCTATTACAATCAAATATATTTGAATTTTGTTCAAATTTTTGTTTAGTTTTTTACCTGTGAAGTTGGTGACAGTGCAACAGAGTGATCAACATTTTTCAAATAATCCTTATCATCAAAAATCTTTTTATCTCCTCCGCCTGGTTTGTGCTTTACATTATCCAAAGAACCAACTTTGCTTTGTGCCTTAATTTCTAGTTTTTGGGTTTGTATCTGAAATTGTAGCAGCACCGAATTTCGTATGTTTGCGATTAGAATTTATAATAATTCCCATAAACCATTAAATTTCAATTCAATTCTTTTTTTTTTTTGATATCAATTTGGAAATTTAAATTAAAAAATTTAGACAAAAATTTTCAAATTCTGTGAGACGACATCAAAACGCAAACCAAAACAAGGCAAGCCAAAAAATAAAATAATAACAAATAATTAACAAATTTTTATTATAAATTTTTAACGCCTGTGCTTTTGATTTTGATAAAACCCAAAACAAAACTACAAACTTCTTGCAAAAGTATTTCAACTTAAGAAGTATCTAGCCACGCCTTTCGGTGCTTTCTCTAAACTTCTCTAAGTTTTAAGTGCGAATTTTGTGATTTATTTCTAATGTGAGCATTAACAAAATTTAAAAAAACATTTTTAAATAATTTGAAATTTAATAAAAAAAATTATTACAAAAAAAAAAAACAAACTTTTAAGGAGCAAACTACTTACATTTTTACCATCGTTTTCCTTTAACAAAATTATTTGTTTAATTGGTTTTGTATTTTAATTTATTATAAACAATTGCCAAAAAATTATTGTTTTAGTTGTGGTACGTAAATTGCACAGAGAAAAGATAAAATTTAAAAATGCAATTAAATAAAAATTATTAAAAATTACTTTACATACAAAAATATCCTTGAACACTTTTTGTAGTGTTTTTTCATATATAGTTTTTTTTTATATTATTGTATATATCAAAAATTACTATTTTATATATACACACACTTTATATGTTTTTTAAGAGCTAAAAAGGTACTCAAGATTTATTGCTATATTTTTTTTATATGTATCTTAAGCAAAATAATAAGAAATCTTATAACTGTTCCTGTTAATAACCTCTATTGTCACTATATATCCAATGCTCAATATCTTATAAGACGACTAACAATATATACATATAAATATCTGTAGTTACTATAAAGCATAAACATCAAAGTTTTCAAGCATAGTACATAACACATAATCTTTTACTATATTACATACTTTGATATCTGTATATTAGGTTAATGTACAGATGTTGTTACACCTGGCGAGCTAAGTACCTAAACATTATCTCCAATATAGCTTCTTCCTTCACTTTTGTCAAACAAACTCTTACATGCAGAGACAACCATTGTTCATTGTAATGCACTAAAAATTAAATTAGACTAACACTAACTAACTATTGCCTCTAATATAACTTCTTGCGTTATCTTCGTTGAACCAACTGCAAGTGTTACTTCAACACTACTGCTCATTGTGATGCCCTTAAAATTATTGGAAGACGAGTTATTCAAACTTACTATGCCTCGAAGATAACTTCTTGAGTTCTCCTCGTTGAACCAACACTTACACCCAGAGTCAAAGTTAATAAATAAACCATAAACCTATTGCTTATTGTGAAACCCTTACAGCTATCATGAGGAGAGAGGTGAGTTACACTAATCATTGTTACAATAAAGGTCTTTATGTTACCCTTGTTAAATTAATTGGTTTTCCAGATTAAGTTCAAGAGATACAAGAGATCGTTAACTCTGTTAGACCAGTCAAAAATGGTTCTCTAGACATGATAAATACTTTGTGTTTATTCCGAATAGAGACATAGATAGTGGTTAATAGATTTATAAATATCGACTATATAGAATCTAAGTTATAAATTTAGGATATCAAAAAATCAGATTTAAGACGTCAGGTCGTCACTGACTGTAAAATAGTTACGAGAAGCAGTTAGGACTGAAGGTGTTTTATAAGGAAAACCAAATCTGTACGTTAGCTGTACTTTAAATGAATAAGAAAAAATTATAAACTCGAACTAAAATATATATATATGTTTATTATTAAACAAAAGTAGAATAAAAGAGATAAAAATTTGAAACACGTATAGTCTGTGTATAAAATCTGTGTTCTATATGATATTGGAAAAAAAGAGTGATGATTTCATTGCTTTGGTTAAAAAAATAAATCTAATGGAAAAAAATTTGAATTAACATATATCTATTTTTAAGTAAACATTTTTTTAAATATATTTACCAGTAATTGTACATGTACATATTAAGATTATTGCTTTATGGCACAATGGTTTTTATAATACATATGTGTATCGGAACTGACTGGAAGCTCTAATTTGAATTTAATATTCAAATTGAATTAGAAATGGTCACAGAAATTGTCATTTTTGAGTACAGGAAAAACCTTTAAAAGAGTATTACTGGTTAAAGTTAAGTACGTACTCTCCAACCTAGTTCCGTTTAACTAAAAGTTCATTTTAAATGAATTCATTTTAAGTGAAAATTAATATTTTTGAATAAGCGTTAAATAAACTAAGTCTACTAAACTTTCAATGGAAATAGATAAGTTAAGGATAAGGATAACATAAAGCTCTACCTACTAGAACCAAAATGTACAAGCAAAGTTTAGATCACCTTCAGATCATTTCCTTACTTTTGTCTTCCCAATACTCTTTTCTGCAGAACCCTATGAACTAAATAAAGAGCAAAAAAACCCATATTCTCAACTAACATTAATCAGTAATATTATAATTATTTAGACTTAAATATCAAGATTATTATTATTCTTTATAATATATATTTATGAAATCTCAAACAAAATTGAGATGAATTAAGCTTTTAATCTAACTGGGCATACAATATGGAGTTATTATAAAGAACTATATATTATATTTTTCTATTCATTCTATTTTTCCATTAAGTTTATGTAAAGACCCTTGTTTTAGTAATATAGTACACAGTAATAGATTATGACCCATAATTACGGAGTATATTGTAATTAAAAAAAATATTTATAAAAAATCTTTTAATATAGTCTTTTTTGATATAACTGTTTTACAGGCTTCTTTATCATCGTTTCTTGATGATGGCTTTAGACTAAACTCGAAATATCGATTAAATAAGAATCATTTAAAAATAATTTTTTTTTTATTTTTTTAAAAAACAACTTATTAAAAATCGCTTGATGATAAAATAAGAAATATTTAATTTAAATTGGAATTTTTTATAAGAATACATCCAAATGATTTTTAATTTTATTAACATCTTTCTTTCTTTCTCGAAGTGCTATAATATATAACTGCTGTCTCCTACCTTAGCTCTGGTACAGGTTACAAAAAGATTTTCGTTTTTTCATATTTGAATAATAATAATATTTGTTTATGTTGATTGATTAATATTAAAACTTTTTAGATATGAAAACTCATGCAAATTTTAAGTATTCATGAAAATCAATTTATTCATTATTAATTATATACTTATATTGAAAAAATATTTTAACAAAACGTAAGTCATTCATCATACATATATCAAAAATCATGCAAATTTTAGAGTCGCATTCCTGGTTGTTCATTTTCAAGTAGATCGAATAGTTAAACATATTAACTCTTAAATATAAAACATGCCGGAAAAATAATGAAATAGTTCTATTCTAACATATACTATGCCAATTATATATAATAAATACCATACATATATATTTTAAGTCACATAAATCACGTATCAAATGCTTACCTTAATATCACCGCCACCAGGAGCATGCTTAACATTATCCTTGGAGCCAACTTTCGACTTAGCCTTATCCTTAAAATCAGTTTTAATGACCTCAATTTTCTTATCACCGCCACCAGGCTTATGGTGAGCATTCTCCAATGAACCAATCTTTGATTTGGCATTCCATTGCAACTTAGTTGAGACTATCTATAAATTTTTCAATTCAAGAGGTGGTTGGCACGACAACAGAGTAACAAAATTTAAAAATAATAAAATCATTAACGGCTCATTTCATTTTGAAGGCTAACTCAATATGAATACATAAAAGACCTGAATAAGACCTAAGCTAAACGTACATATGTAGCTGATGGAAGACGCTCCTGTAAACATTTATTACAATTAAAAATTATATCGAAACTCAATGAAATAAATTTAAAAGTACATTTACGTAAATTACAAAAAAAAAAAAAAGATATATATAATTTTGCATTTATCAATTGTAAAATGAAAACGAAAAGTGTTTAAACATTTGTAATTGCATTGCATACATTTTTGTGATTGCAATCTTTACACAAGAAACTCAAATGAACTATTCTATAATCAATCGAACCGTGAAATTGATTTTCTTAATCATACATAAAAAAGTTGAACTTTTTACTACTAAATTACGAACTGTGCATTTCAATGCAAATTGCTTTTGAACTTTCCTTTAGAAGTTGAATCAACTCCGTTTACTTGTACTTTAATTACTTTTGAACTCAAACTACACAACCTACTCAATTTCAACATTTAAGTTTTTGATAACTTTTACTTGAAATGAAAATTAATTTGACTTTGCAGTTTTTACATACAAGTACATATGTACAAGATATATATGTGTTCTCAACCGATCTTTCATACCTTCTTCTCGCCACCTTTGGGTGCGTACTTTTCATTTTTAGCCTCGATTCTGGGAGTTGCTTTAATCTCGATTTTCTTCGTTTCAATTTTGACATTGCCACCGCCGGGCTTGTAAGTTGCATTGTCAAGAGATCCAATTTTAGAGCGTACCGCCTTCAAGTTTGGTGAAGGTGCGTGTCCAACTTGAACTTTATTCATTGGAACTGAAAAAATGCAGAAATTTTAATCATTAATTTATATGGTATATACAGATTTGAGAAGATAATAAAAACTAAAATATCACTGATAAATATCTTTAAAGATAATGTTGCGAAATTCTAAGAACAAGAGCTGTGAATGCATACCCTTACGGAAAAAGCAATAAAGCACCTCTGTAAAGCAGGTTCTATACTAGTATACTACAACAGGGCCTAAAGACTAACACTAAACTCGACGGTCTCAGTGCCAGTTGCCATATCAATAATAATAACAACAAGAGCTATAATTTATTCAAACAATTATATTGTGGCTCCATTATTTGTACTCAAGAGGCCATCATCAAGAGGCCGTGTACATCAAGAGGCTGTGGCTTATGATTGACCTAATATGAACAAGAAGTGAGTCTTTTGGTGAAAATTAATAACAAATTGATCAAACTCCAAATTAGAATAAAATATTTACTTATAGTGGGACATTGGGACAGCGCTGAAATGAAGGATTAACCGAAGTAGACCACGAAACTACTTGGGTCCTTTTTCGTCCTTCTGTTTTCGGATGTCGTATATTGCATTAAAGCTGGACTCAGCTTTAACTACATTTCTTGTTAATTCAAGCAGCTCATTTAGCTTGAAGTTGCCAACCCAATAGTGTCTCAAGACAGTCTATTTTTAACAGAATAAAAATTAGTATATAAACGTAGCTCTGAGCTTCGAATTTTTGGACAGGGTATCATTTCAAATCTTTGTATACGCAGTCAAAGTATATATTAACAAATGAAATAAATAAATTTAAATTCTTAAATTAAATTTTAGAAATTGAATATGAGTGTTATATAAAGAGACCCATTTAAGGTGGAGTTTTTAAAAACTATTCTTTATATATAAATATTCTCTATATATTCCTAATACTTTGCGGAAACCGTAAACTTATTTCATTATATAAATATATATTTTTTCTATTAAAAGCAATTAATAACTTCGTGAGAAAATATATCTTCTTCACAACTCATATCAAAAAATTTAATTGAAATATATAAATTATACTTCGCGCACAGTGATCCGTAATATTTTAGACATAACTCATTAATATACCCCACTACAACTACTCCATGGCTTTTATTACAAATAAATTAGTTTTTAAATTATATAAACTCTATTAGTGCTATTTTTGACCCAGCATTGGAAGTTATTCACTAATTTCTAGAACAGATTCTATGCTTTCTTGATAGCTTTTTTGTGCTAAATTTTATATATATATATATGTATATATATATATATATTTATAAATTTTATTATATTAATTTATTTATAAATATATTTTATAATATAATTATTTATATAAATTTTTATGCTCCTTATGTATATATATGTATATCTAATAAAATATAAAATATATATTATAATAAAATTTATAAATACATATAAAAATTATATATATGTATATACATATATATATATATATATATATATATCAATGCATATATATATTTTTATATATATATAAAACCATAAGTATATAGTAATAGTAATATAATAATTACTAGTCGATATTCATTATATCTTTATAATTTTAAATTCATTTTCCACTTTGTCCACTTACCTTTCTTTGAAGGTTCCGGTTCTGGAGTTTTCAATGACAAACGATTTCGAGAAGTGCTACGTGACTTGTTCGACTTATTCGATGGTGTTGCACTGGGTGGACGTGAAGCACCAGTTTTGTCTGGTTTTGATGAAGTTGATGTTGGTGTCTTAACTGGTGAACTTGGTGAACCAGGACCGTTGCGCTCCTACAGAAAAGCAATAGATTATTTCATATTAATCATTTATATGTTATATATAGAAATTGTATTGTTTAATTTATTAAAAGTTAGTACAATTTTAAAATTCGTATCAGCTGAGATGACCAAATGCATTTTTCGATATTCGATATTTAATAACTTCACTAACTACAATATGAACTTATATATATATATACATATATATAAGTTAATAAAATGTAATAAAAATTTTTTGGTTGGTTTGATTTTTGGTGTTGACGGTTTGCTTTCACGAAGTTGTTTAATATAATTTTGAGCTCGTTATGAGTCAAAAGGACGAAATTATAATTTTCATTTTTGTTTTATCGATTCTACGCGCCGAACAGCAAAATATCATGCATATTTTTAGTTATCGTTTTTTTTTTGTTTTTTGGCAAAAACTAAATAAAGAAAAAAAATAAAATAAATGGCAAATGATAAATAATATTTTCCACCATGAGGCCTACAAGCCTAAAAGCCCAAAAGAAAATTGTACAAATCCGAATGTAAGAAAGATACAATATATGTTGTTATCGGGCTTTCAGATACCAATGCCATTTGCGATACAAAACTTTTGTTGTTTTATTTTTTATAATTTGTTTACATTTATTTGGGAAGGAAATTTCTTTTAGTTTGGCATATGAAACATTATTTGCCGTTATTCTTATTATTATTGTTTATATATAAATTGGTTACTTAATTGTTATTGTAGTTTAAGTTGAAACAAGGGCAAATCGCTGAACTGCCTAATTCTATGTAGAGTGCGCCCGTGTACTCCGTGTATTTCGATATATGTAGATACTTTTACTTTTATTTACTTGGCAGAAAACTTTCCTTGATTTACTTCTCAAGCAATCAAAAACAAACGGAATCGCTAACTGAATGCGAAAATAAAAAAAACTCTTCACAAATTTGACTTTCTTTTACTTGGAAAATTGTTCTTTACGAAAAATTAGTGCTTTTCCACGCTGACTTGAAACAATACTGATTCTTATTTAAACATAAATGCTTGGCACCCATCTTGTCATCAGTCAATTTGCCCATATTTGTTAGTTGAATTGCTGCTCATGAAGCGTGGCTCATTAATTTAGCGATCATCTTCATACGTCTCGGTTCTTTCTTCAATGAAACGTAATTGTAGCCCAGTTGACTTAGGCTCCACTATTATTTAATGCCGTCAAATGCGGAGGTAGAATTTAATTTGGTTGCCGCTAAGCTTTTAACTATTTTTATTATTATTATTATTTTAATTTTAGAAAAATTTTACTTATTTCATTCTTTAATTTTATAATTATTTATTTAATAAATTAAATTATTAATAAATTATTATTATGAACAATTTTTAATACGTTTTTTTATTATTACTGGGCTTAGATCGTTAATTGTACACAAAATATGGGCTACAAAGTAGACCGAAATATCTGTAATATAAATAATTTTTTATAAAAATTAAAATACAATTAAATATATAACACAAATTTTTAATTTTTATGTGTTAAATGAACGACCTAAACCCAGTAATAATAAAAAAATGAAAAAAAAAATTATCAAATTTAATTCATTTCATAAATTATGATGAAATGATGAAATATGTTAAGAACATATATGAAAAAAACAAAGGGAGTATTTAAATTATGAAAATTTGAAAAATGTTCTAATATGTTGACAGAATAACAAACTGATACTGACTCCCATCCGAGCAAAGCAGTACGATCAAAGCAGTACCTTTACTGATGACAACTAACTCTAACTGAACACACAACACCCCGCCCTTTGAATGAATACCAAAATGTTAACCTCTGAAGATGTTCTAATATGAGACGAGGATGAAAACTCTCGACCTAATAATCTCAACATAGTCTAGATCTAAGCCGGTCAGTCACAAAGAATAAGACTACATCGCTCAACTGCTTCTAAGCAGAGGCAATACTCTGTCTCCTCAAACAAGCCCATCTTGTTGAGATAGTAAGTCAGGTCGTGATTAACCAACAGATGACTTGCAAAAAATACTGATTATATTATAACAAGGTGGACCTAACTTCACAACAGGTGGCAATGCCAGAACAATACAATTATATTTTGTATGTACCTATATCTAGCAAGTTTCAAATGACAGCTGTAAAAGTTTCGACTATTATTCTATATAGTTCTATATCACTTTATTTTCATTTATAGGCATTATAGAATGTATTTCGTATAAGTTTTATATATTATTTAATTTATAAATTATCTAAATAAATATTCTACTAATTCTTGCTGTATTCAATAATTTTTTATCAATTACACTTATTTTTATATATTATAAATGTTCGTGTTTAAATTGAAATGTGTTGTAATATAATTTTAATGTAAAATAATTCTAACATGGAATTACAAGTTCATATTACTATTTTCTATTTAATCTGATTTTATAAAAGACGAAATGACATTTTCAGTTTAATTATCAAAATTTAATTGCTTCTGAAGTGATATTTTAATTACTTGGCCATTTAGTAATCAGTTAATAGTATTTGTATAGAATATAAGCAAGTTTTTAGTTATTTACAATTCTCATCAGCTTAGTTTTACATTCTTTATAAGTGTTTACTTTTAAGTTAACTTAAATGATTTTAATATAAATTATTCCTACTTAAATATTCTTCCAGTGGATTTGACAACCTTCACTCTATTTTAATATCCTCATAATGACTGTAAAAATCAGAATATCGTTTGTAGCGTAATCATCAATATTTAAATGTATCTTTAAGTAATGCTTTAGGTGCGCAATATACAAAAGTAAAAGTTGGATGGGTTATTTGCAGTTGGTCATGTATGTGAGTACATACGTAGAATCTTATTAACAATTCTCATTAACTTAGTTTGAAATACTTTATAAATACTTTCGTTTAAGTTAAAACATAATGAAATATAACTTTAATATAAATTATTGCATTTAATGAAAAATGTGTGGTTTTACTTGATAGGTCAGAACAGAATTTAAGTAAACTTGGATTTATTAATATATGTGTTAAACAATATAATTGATTGCAAACATATCAGTGGGAATAGCCTTTTTGAATTATTTATGTATTTATAACCACGGTTGCCACTTATGGTACTTTAGTACCAAAATTGGTACTTTTTTTCCGTTTGATACTCTGGTACTCATGTTCAAAAAATGGTACATTTTCGGCGACCCAACTTTATTGTGGATATTGTATTGTTTTGTACTTTTTGTACATTTTATATAAATTGTATTTTCTTATAAAAAGACAATAGAAAAATTTTGGACCTTTTTTTACAGAAATGGTACCTTTTTAAACCAATTTTGGTACAGAAAAAAATTTTCAAGTGGCAACCGTGTTTATAACTCATTTGGTACTGGAATATGGAAAAACAATTACACTACATTCGGTTTTATAGGTTTGTTAAGTTGGAGTTGTAAAAATGGTCACAAATATGTGGAATTTTTTTGTTTGTTTGCAATAAGCACGGTTACCACTTGTGGTACTTTAGTACCAAAATTGGTACTTTTTTTTTCGTTTGGTACTCATGTTCAAAAAATGGTACATTTTTGACGATCCAACTTTATTGTGGATATTTCCAATCAATTTTTTTTGTAAATGCAACTTTGCACTATTTTATATTTTGTTCATTTGTAAGACTATGAAAAACACAGAACGAAAAAATTTTGGACCTTTTTTTACAGAAATGTTAAACCAATTTTGGTACAGGAAAACATTTTCAAGTGGCAACCGTGGCAATAAGTCCAACATATGTAGAATATATTGATTTTAACATAAGTTATTAAAATTTAAATTTGGTTTTCCGAAGGATTTCACATACTTCAATCTTTTTGTTATCCTGGTATGAAGTTTATGAAGACTTGCTCTTATTAATACATGTGTTAAACAAGATGATACAATACAACAATTAGGTATAAATAAGTATCCGCTATTTTTGTCGCTACATGGTATTAGTACCCATAAATCTAACAACACTGATCCAATTATTTCAAATAAATATAATAGGTGACTTGTTAGGCTATATGTTTTGTTAAAGCATTTATATTTTTCCTATTAAAAAGTTATATGGATTGAAAATTAGTAAAATATCTCAAGAAATACATTAGTAGATGATTGATTACTATGAAAAAGGTGAAACTGCATTATATATAAATTTATTCTTTATTTACTAATTATTTCATATTGAAAGGTTTCTTAGTTAACAGAATTTTATTTTTATTTAAATTACATTTTCTGTTGTTAGGAGTGCAAATATCGGTCAATATTTAACATTAATTCCTTACATTGTGGCAATTAATTATTTTATATATATTATATATCATATTATTATATATAATAAATCATTTCATTTTTAACATGGCATTAATTATGGTGTTGTGTAGCGTTTAGCAAAGCTTCAAACACTACTATTCACCAATTAGAAATTGCACAAAGCCAGGCTCTGAGAAGACTTTTCAAAGTTCCTTGGTATATTAGGACGAATGACATCCTTAGGGACCTCAAGATTGATCCCATCAAAAAATACATAAAGGATAGAGCCTTGAAATTATTTGCGAAATCTGACAGACTTACTAACACCGCATTATCAAATCTCAGAATGGTTACAGGCTCCTCGGGGAGGTATGCAGATCTGAGGTCAATTATTACTTAGTCTGATGATGTGATAAATAATAATCCAGTCAAGGCGCAAAGAGGGGTTTTGAAGAAACCTCGCAGTTAATATAGAGTAAAAGTGCTCAGGTGCACTGACTCAACTTCCCTCAACATAATAATATAATTAATTATGGCATTTATTTTATATATATAAAATTTAAATTTTTATTCAGTTTTGACTGTAGCGAACAGGGTGTTTAATTGAAAACAAGCAATTTAAAGCGATTTGGTGTTTATAAAAATTTTTATTAAAAGCCATTATAAATCACTTGAAGTCACGCAATGTCTTATCGACGCGAGTATTGGTATATTCGATTTTATTTACGAGAAGTTGTTATACTTTATATATAAAAATATATTTATATAGATAAAAATAAGTTACATAAATATATATTTGAAAAAGAAAATTTTTTCTCTTTTTAGTTGAGGTATTTTTCTTTTTTTTTTTATTAGTTACTTCTGTTGAGTAAAACTAATATTTACACATATAAAAAATATATAGAATTTTTTAACCATTTTAAATCCAATGAAAATGTATATAAAAATGTTTAAATGCATATTAAATATTTATTATAACCAATAATTATCAACTAAATTATTAAAATTATTAAATTTGAATTCATAAAACTAATATATTCAAAATTGTTTGATACTTTAAAAATAAACTATATATTCAAAAATTATATTTAAATTAAACAGCTATTTTTAATATCACTATAAGGAAAAGTTTTTTTCAATTTTCAAATATATAATTTAATATATATTATAAGAGTATATATTTATTGCATATTGATTATTGATTGAAAGTATTTATAAGAATTATTTTATTGAACTAACTACTCAGATCTTTCAGATGCTAACGTACGAGCATATTTATCAGTTTTATATATTTTTTCACAGAATTCATTATTGTTTATGTTAAGTATTACATCCTCTATTGAGATAAAATATCGCATAATGTAACAATTATAAATCAAAAGCACTTAGATACGCAGATTCACAGATTCTTTTCCAAAGTGGAAAATATTTATAAATGACTGATAGATTTTATAACCAAAAAAAAAAAAATTTTATAATCGAGGAAAACTGTAACAGCAGTAAATAGTATAAGTTTTTAAACCGTGGGAAATGTATGCGGTTTCCTGAGATGTCGCTGCTGGTTATTGCACACTATTCTATATAATCTAATGTCTTGAAACTAGGAACCCTACTGTTTATGTAAAACAAAAATATATTTTTAAGGTTTGCGATTGGAAGTAGAACTATTAAAGGAAAATTATTTTTTGTCTTGGACTTGGCAACATTTCAGTTCTGTTGCCCTGAGTAGTTAACCCATTGAACATAATTAATATTAAACCCTATCTTCAATAATTACAGCACATTTATTTAATTTATGTTGCTAGTCTTTGCAGATGAAGCTATGTGGTCAAATTCTATCAGAAAGTATTACTCATTACAATCTAACAATAATAAATAATATAATCAAAGTAAATTAAAATGTAAAATAAATTATAATGTACATATTTCATCATAAATAAATACCAGATGATTCAGCTTACACATAAGTACATGTGTTAGATAGATCTACAAGTGATGTATCCACTTTCCATTAACTTTTTAACTACTGAAATTTAGATATGATAAAACTAGACTTCCACTTCACAAAAACTTCACCACTCGATAATAGAGTATTACCCGTTTTTCGATGTATATTAATAATATTGGTAATATTGATGGTATAACTATCTCTGTAACATTATATATAATATAGGTAATTTTTTTATACCAATTATTATAATTTTTTAATTATTATATTTATTTTTTAGTTTTTTTTTTAGTTTGTATATTATTTTAATATTTTATTTCATATTACGAAATTTAATATTTTTATCTTATATTATAAGAAATAAGTACTTGTTTTTCATAATAGTACACTCAGAAATATAATTCGGTTGATTTAACCATATTACAGTTAAAAATTTTCTAAAAAATGATAAGGTCATTTTGCTAGTATGTGGTTCTATATTTTTATTCCATATATTTTTCTGAATGCAGGGAGTTTTGATTAGTTCCATATTTTACCAGTCATATCATGCCTAACAGGTTTAATAATTTAAAACTAAGAAATACTAACCTTTTCTTGAGTTGATTCATCAACGCCACTATCATTGTCTCCTTCTGTAAGAATAATTAATAACATTGAAAAAAATATATAATAAATTTATCTATATAACAAATTAATAGAACGAATAATGGCTTCATTTAATATCAAAGTAAATTCAAAACACAAAATTATTTTACAAAAATCTTACTATAAACACTTGACTTCATTGTCCTCTCGGAACTATTACTAGAAGGTCTAATTTGAGGGTTCGTCGGTTTCATAATATTATCATTGATTTCGTTTACAGTTGGTAAAAAGCTATTCGTTCTGGTTGTAGTATCAGAAACTTCTTTAGATGTTGGTGGTTCAGTTTCTTCAAATAGTGATGGACCTAATAGATCATCTCTTAAATTTAAAGACTTTAAAGGTGTTACAGCTTGACCCATAATCACATCATCATCATCCTCATTATTAATGGAACTAGTTGAAGGTGGGCGTTGAGACTGTTGCTGTTGCAATTGATGATGTTGCTGTGCTTGCTGTTGTTGTTGTTGTTGCAGCTGTTGCGTAGGTGGCATGTGTTGTTGTTGTTGTTGTTGTGGTATTGGTGGTCGAAACTGTTGTTGTCCTTGTGGTATTGGTGGTCTTTGAAATGGTGGCCTCGCTGGTGGATTTCCAGGAAAAGGATTTTGTGGTCGATTTGGATTTGCTTGCCCTGGTGGTGGCCCTGTCCAAGGTGCGCCTGGTCGTGGCGGACCTTGACCAGGTGGACTTATTGGCCCACCACTACTAGGTGGACGCATTTGTATATTTGGTTGTTGTGGCATTGGTGGACGTTGTCCCATAAGCAGATTTCCTTGACTATCAGTTTGTCGTAATGGCGGAGGTCTTATCATATTTGGTGGCATGGGACGTGGTGGCCCAGCCATAGGTCGCATAGGCATGCCTGCTGGAAATGGTGGGCGTGGCGGACCTGTAGGTCGCATTTGCTGCAAATTTACATATGCAAAACAAAATTTATTTGTATTTGCTTGAGAGTATGATAACAGAAATGATTTGTGCCCGTTGTGTGCAAATGTGCAAGTAACATGAAATCATAAAAAATTACTTTGTATTTTGCTAAAAACTATTGCTGCAGTACTTCAGAATTTTATTTCTTCATATTACTGAATTGTTAACAATAAAATCGTCTCGTAATATTCTATTTTGTTTATGTTGTGTTTATATTATTCGAGTTTTATTACCTTCGAGGAGTTTTGTCATGAATTTTTGTGTACGATTGTAATTCGACCTAATTTAGTTCACTCAAATCGCTTATTGATTCAACAAAGTTTGAGTTGTCAATGCAGGGTCTAACATTAGAAATATTTCTTGTAACATTTTATTTGTTGAATTTTAAGCAGTCAAAGGGTTTATTATGACAACAATGAATAGTTCCACAATGCAACAAGGTCAAAGGATTCATAAATTTAGAAATTTAAATAAATTTGCAGTTGATTTTTATAGGCGCTTTTGTTACTAAAGTTAGTTCTAGGCATATTCAAATTTACTAAGAGTTGAGTATGTGTACATAATTTAATATGAAAGATATTTGATAGTACAATAAAGCACCAAATACGTTAAGAAGCAAAATCTAAGGCTTTGGACACCTCTATTAATATTCGAAAATAAAATATAAAGTTCATAGAAAGAAATTTAAAAAAAATATAATATTACTATAGTACTCTATATATCCACAAAGTATAAAATTTCAGACTTTACATACAAAAAATACTTTGTTTTAAATTTATTGATGTAAAAGCCATGATTACAGATCATATATAGATAACTATGTACAATTGTATAACTATATGTATTATAGAGAAGTTTCGAACAATAGTAAGCTATAACAACAAAAATTATTTTTATATTATTTCAATTAATTGAGTTTTTGACTGACTATACAGCTTCACTGAATATGACAAAGATATTCGAAATATCGAAAAATATCATAATAAAATATAATTTGTTTTAAATATAAATAATAAATTATAGTTTTTTTTTTTTTATTTAAATGACCAATTATAAATTATTGCATAATATTTTTGATTTTGGAAAAAATTTCCTTTAATAATTTAAAATTGTTGCTATAGTCATTTATATAACTATTAATTATAAAAATGTTTTGCATATATAAGTTTTATTACTATTATTGGAAGAGGCAATGTTATACCATAACTTTCACAATCTGTTCAACAAATTCCATCTATTCAATTTGAACGATCTATTCTTCTATAACATGTTCTATAAATCTGGACTGTCTTAGATAACTCTTTTAAGTCAATATGCTAAAATTAAGGCTTCTGATAAATTCTAAAATATAATTATATTTATAACAGCAGACCTCAACATAAGCTGGCAGAATCGCCATATAAATAGTCTACATTTACCGTTGAAAACATCTAACATCCATTTCTGTTTAATTGACGGGTTATATACACATATATAGTCTGACTAGCTTATCGTAAGACGCTCAACGTTCCGTTGTCATCCACAAGATATCGTATTCCCATTGCATAAACAGTTATAGCTTAACATGAAAATAAATAGTTCGACTTAAAGTAACGCTGGCAGTAAATTAGTCGAAGTATATACACACTACAGAATGTACTGGACTTGTTTTCTGACAATCGCATATCATGCACAGATAATATGAGCAAATGCTTTAATCCATATTGCACGGAATCTTCAAATGTGCATACATAATGCTCTCGTTTTTCACTAAAAAAAGCATTTACTAGGAGTATTTTTATTTAAGACCCTAGTGTTGTTCTGAATTTAAATCTGTTAAGTTTGAGGAACCTAAAAAGTTGTTTCTGAGAAGTCCGTTGTACCGAAGTAGAACTTTGCATTGCCATACAATGAGTAATTTATATGCACTATCAGCACATTAAAACAAAGATGCAGGATATAGATATATTTATCTCCGATAGTTTTAAGGGAGAAGTAAAAATAACTTTACATATTTTTAAAGAAATAATTTTTTTTAAATAAAATAACAAGTAGAAATAGTTAACTATTTTTGGAAACTATTAATTTAACATTACTTTCATTTGGCTGATATGTGAATGGGATAAAGCCATCGTATTAAAACAGATAATAGATAGTTTAACTTATCAATGTACGATAGTATTATGAACAGTGTAAGAGTTCTTCTAAGTAGCTGAAGATATTCTTGATATTGCTTTATTTAAAGAACAAAGCCAGGAGTCAATTTATTTTGAGGAAAAAATGGAAACTGCCGAAATGGAAATGACATGTTATATTTTATTATTAAGAATTATTGTTACTTTATCAAAACTATTATTTTACAGTACAGTCCCTAATAAATAGAAATTTATAAACATCTTTTCCTAAGGTAGTTAATTTATATACTGAAATTGTCCTTATAACGAAGAATTAAATGGACCTGGATAAATAGAATTCAATAAAAAATTGTTGCGAAATTTAGAGAGTAGTGTTGGTACAATGGGTTAATTACTTAATTAATTATTTAAGTTTCTTTTTATTTTAAAATAACTTTTTAATCTATATATTGTAGTATAATAATTTTAATGTGAAATTTAGAAAGTGGTAATGGTATAGTGGGTATTTAATTTATTTTTAATTTAATTTTCCTTTTATTTTAGAATAATTTTTATATCAATATATTATTGTGGTATTAGTGGTGACATAGTAGAACATTGTTTTATATATATAAACATTATATTGATATAAAATAGTATAAATTAGTAATGATATAATAAGTCATTTACTTTATTTTTAATTAAGTCTTCTATTTTTTTTAAATAATGTTATTAAATTATTATTGTAAAAATAATTGTAGTATTGTAATCTTAAGTATTATTGTAAAAAAAAATTCCGACGGAAATGTAAGTAGTAATAATATAATTGGTTATTTATTTTAATTTTATAAATAAGGTACATATTTTTAACATTGGAAACGCTTATACGTGGTTTTCTGATGGATTTCTCAAACCTATTTTTTTCACCAATGCTTACTTTATTGTTCTTTCACTTTTTTGTTGTTAACAGATTAGCTTAATTAATGATGTAACATTTAGATTAATTATGGAACATATTTAATTTGAACTGAAAAGCAATTATTACGAATAATTAAATATAAGTTATATTTCCAAAAAGATCACTGTTAATGGGTATTTGCAATACTCGAACAGCTGTTTGGTCAGTCGAAAATTTAAATAAATAAAATAATAAAATTTTTTTGTTATAATTTACTACAATTCTTCGATATGAAAATATTGCTAATTAGGCAATACTCGAAACAGCTCTTTGGTGAGCCGAAAATTTAAATAATTAAAATAATAAAATTTTGTATTTTGCAATTCACTACTGTTCGAGATCATATCATCATATCTATATCTAAAACAATAATTTCTATTAAGATTTCTATTAACAGTAAAATTTGCTATTAAGAAAATAGTTTTTCTCCTCCTAACTGACGTTAAAAATCACATTTGATAAAAACAATAATGTGTAAATCTTAATATACTAACTTGTTAGTAATATATAGTAACTAACTTAATAAAGTCTCTTCAGACTGTAAATCATAAAAAAATTCTCAGTCTTCTCAAAAAAAAATTAAATATACAAGATAGTCATAATATAATACAAATGATACTAAATTGTTGTTATATCAAAAATTAATATCTAATTAACTAATAATAAGATAATTTATGTCTTAGATGATATCGTTGTGAGTAAATCAAATAAGTACATTTTGTACTTATTTGAGGTGCTATAAGTACTTTTTGTATATATGATAACAACTTACCGCGTCTGCATCGCCCATTTTCTATTTGTGGTCCTTCTAAAAAATTAACTTTAAGCTTTTTTCCTTCCTTTAACTTCTAAATTAACACCTTCGAGTTTTATGAAAACAATTAGCTTAAACCACGTACTTTTAACTTTTATTAATTAACTGTTTTCATTTGTTAAAAAACCAATAAAATTGCAATAAAAGTAACAACAACATTAATTCAAAATTTTTAATTGATTTTTTTTCTCCTCTAAACAAAGAAACACATTAACACAATTTCTAGAGAGGAAAAACTACGGCCGAAAAACAAAAACAGTAAAGGAAACAATGCCTTTATAGTCACGCCGTTTATTAAGGGAAAAACCGAAAGACACGTTTAACTTTGACGAGCTCTAAAACAAGTGTGAAAAGCGTGGTGAGCGCCTACAACCGACAAACTCGAAAGTCAGTAACTTTTCCGGAGTATTTGACTTCCTCGTTGCGCCTGCCCTTCTTCACAGCCCGACACCACATTTCCCTCTTTACATATTTTGTATGAAAGTGAAATGAAATTGTGGTAAAAACTTTCGCGACAGTAAGAACGTTGTTACCCTAGACAACAACAACAGCAACAACAACAACAACAATAATAATAATATTAAGGATATCACAAGCATATTATATATATAAAAAAAAATAAATAAACCATAACAAAAGAGAAAATGGCACATTGCATGCCACAAATAAGAAATTTCCTTTCAATATGCACGAAAAGGATATGCAGATAAAAATAAAAAAAAAAAAAATAAAATCTGCCAAAAATTATTGATACCAAATGATAAACGTTTATTTTTATTTGAATTAGTTAAATTCCTGCAAAAATCCAAATAATTTTGGTATTAAAATCAATCCGAAAGCAACTCATTTGCATATGGAAACTTCACCCATAGTTTATAAAGCGTTTATAGTGAAATTTCCTTTTTGGAACAAAAGTCACTAAAATAAAAATCTAAAGGACAAACTGAAATAAATATGAAGCAAAATAATATTAAATAAATAAATTCAGTATTTTTGACAGAAGTCCTTCAAAGAAGTTACATGAACTTCCTATAAAATAGTTTCATATTTTATGGCCAAAACCTACGATGGAATATGGATGGAATATTTAATTTATTGTCATTTCAGTGCTACTCAATTGTGCAACTCTGCCTACTGGCAGTACATCCTACAGCCGCCTACCGGCTGTCAACAGTTTTCCTTCAGACCTGTCATAATTTGTGGCTGCAATGGAATTCCTTTCATTTTTTCTCATTTTCTTATTTCTGATTTGAGTTGCATTACAAAAGCGCATAAAATGCAAGCAAATGCAAATGTGATTCCGGCCGACTTCCCAACTTCGAATTCCATTGAAATTCTAATGCAAAAAAATGCAAAATGTGAATTTGTTTGCAAAAGTTTTCGACGTCATTGTTGCAGGTACGATTTTTATCACCGCAGTACTTTCTCTATAAACACCCCCTTCCCCTCTTCCTTTTTCGCATACATTATCCTTCCATTTCTGTTACTTTATTTTTTTTTTCTGCCACAATTTTCGCAGTAATTTTATGTTAAATAACTTTTAATGGTTTTTAAAATTTTATTACTTAAGTTTTAATATAGAAAATAAAACCAAAAAATAAAAAAATATAATAAAAAATAATAATAATAGGTGAGTATACATATATGCCGACTGAAAAACTAAAACTAATAAAAATTTATTTAAAACAAATTTAACGATAAATTTTTTTCAATATATAACTTTTGCGGTTATTTTTCAATATATAATATATATATCTTTTTTTGTGGTTTATTTTAAATAATAACACAATAATAGATAAGGAAAGAATGTCGAATAAAATACTGATATAAGCAACTCTCTATATAGAATAAAAAAAGTTATGAACACGAGCTTCTACAGTTACTTACAATTCGGAATAAGTGAAGTCCTTACTGGGGAGGAGTTTTGGGAAATGAACAAGCCGATGCGCTAGCTCGAACTGCATTAAAAACTGTTTTTACAGGCCGTCAAACATTTTATGGGTTAAATTGTGCCAGTACTAAGCAAATAATCAAGTAGAGGGAGAATCATATGCGGCTGGTGTATTGGGAAGACTTCCCAAGACTTAGACAAAGGAAAACACTGATCAAACCACACTCCTACAAAAAAATTTTTAAATTCTTAAAAGGTAATTGATAATAGGTTTCATTATAGGACATTATGGTCTGAAATATTACCTTTATAAACTACGATTATCTGCTAATTTGGAATGCAGATTATGCCTAGAAGATGAAAAAACTATTATGTACATTCTTTGTGACTATCCAGCTTTAACAACGCATAGAAGATACTCATATCATATGGCATTTCTGTCACCAGAACAGACTGAGTTCTTTTTTAGATTTAGTTCTGAATTTCTTCAGAAAGCTTTAAAGGACTTTGTGTAAAAAATAGTGAAATGGGTACAATAGGTCTCCTCTGGCTGCATGTACCGGCTGTTGTGCAATTTTGCGTCAAAAATTTTAATAAAAAAGAAAAAATTATGAACACGAAAAGATAGAGACAATATCTGGACAAGTTATATACTACTTTTACTTTTTAATCCCACAAAACTCCCTTTAAGGAACCAACATTTATTCAGTAGGATGGTCGAAGTTGTAAGTCCCTACCTCTGTAGTACCAGATTTATACCTATATACTGATGCCGCAAGGTAAGTTCACGTATTGCTAATGGAACTCCAAATCGTGCCCAAAGGGTAGTGTCCAACGGATTATAGTCGAGATAAATTTGGGACATAGTGATTATGAATATCTGTTTATAGCCAGAGCCAAAATTTGTAACAAAAATTTATAGTACTATACAAAAAAACTTATTACTCATTTTAAATGATCTAAAATGGTGACTAAAAAAAATAAAAGTTCAAAATATTAAAATATATATACACTTCTAAAGCAGAAAATGGACCAATTAATAAGAAGTCAATTAATAACACAACGAAATATGTGTTTATAAAAATAGCTTTGGGCATTATAAAAGAATATATATAAGAAGAGAGCACTTTAAAAAGGAAAATCCATGCAATATATAGCAATTTATGAGCAATGAGAATACTTATTCAAACCTTTAGAACCGCTTTTACTTGTGGATGTAAAGTCTGAACATTGAAAAGTAGTGATATTGCGTAAGTGTGAAAAAATAAACTCCAGATGAGACATAAATTTATGGTACTACACAAAAGACTAATTTTTAATATTCTACAACGATTAAATATAAAGGATAATAAAAAAACAAAATTTTAATCAACTCTGCACATAAAATGTCTGAGCTAGGGTTTTGTAACGAGACCTACGTAGTAAAAAGCGGGTGCTTAATGGCGGGTGCCATTAACAAACTATAAATACATAGCTATAAATAACTAGAAAAAATAAACAACAGATACAGCGATGGCGAAAAATGTTAGAGGAAGTACAGGTTGACCGCAGGTTCTTATTTTAACAAAGAAGAAGAAACATTTGCAAACCAAGATTTCATAATACTACAAATAATCTTTATGCCAATATGTACCATTAGCTATTATATGTACATACCATATACACGCATTAACACTAACAAAAACTTTCAAATGAATGAATCTTAAAGATACATTCATGAGCAGCGTATTAAAAAATTGTGCTGTTTGCAAGCATTGTAGTACTTCAAACCTGCACTGTTTTATTAACAAAACTATATAAAATAATAAATATGTAATATCATATCGAATCATAAAATCTTAGATTCTATTATTAAATGTTAATATAATTGAACTCTTAAGGCGCACATTTTCTAGGAATCCAAATTTTCGGCCTCCTTGCTTATCATACAAAGATATGTTGTACTCGACAAGTTTTACCCTGAATGTTGAGGAAGTTTACGTATGATGCTATTTGTAATAAAAGGGAGAATATATAAAAAATAATGACAGAAAATTTGATAAGCTTAAGAATGCTAGTCTTGATCAAGTAATTAATATTTAAATAAAATGCTCAACAGGAATATATAGAAATTATTTATGATTTAGTTTGATTCAGTTCATTTTTCATAAACACTTGTCTATAAGAAAGTTTATTATGAAATGGGTTCCGCGTTTTCTGATAGTTGACCGAAATAATGTCGAAAACAATATGTTGATGATCTTGAGTGCCGTTTGGAGCTGTTGAAGCAAGATGAAACCAACGTTTTGAATTGCGGTTCATAGCAATGAACAAAACTTAAATCTACCACTTAACTCCATAGTTAAATCGCAAACGTTACCCAAAGAGGCCCAAAATGCAACATACAACTGGTAAGGTTATGGAGTCCATATTTTGGGATGTGCGTAGTATTTTGTTCATCAACTACATTGAAATAGGTCAGAATATTAATAATTAAGAAAAAATGTGACGACGTTTTTCTATTCCAGAATAGGCCGTCTCCTGATTTTGGAGATTTCAGTGTAGCAAAACTGTTTCGAAAATTGGTTCAATTGAATGCTAAAATGTATTAAACATCATGACGAATACTTCGAAAAATAATACAACCATTGGTACTGATTAAGCACAATGTTTTCATTGTTAGGCGCAATCTCATTTAGTTTCTGTCTGATCATGGATATTTCAAGAGCTACTTGTACCGCAGGCGTAAAGTAGAGTCACCAAATATGGTGACCAAATTAAGTAGTGTCCGCATATATTGCAGAGCTGAGGATAATACCGCAGATCACACATTCTTTGAGTGTAATGCGCGAATGAGAATCACTAACAATGCTGGGATCACATAGCAATGTTTGCTAAGAAAATCCTGAGGTTGTAAATAGTAGATGTCGACAGATGGCAGCTAGAGCAAGCAATTGCATTACAAAAAGACGAAGTGCAGGGTAAGTTACCTGAACCAGTAGTATGGCCTAGATGCAGTTCACAGCGATGGGGGGAAGTCTTAAATGACTAATACGGACCCTACCTCGAAGTAGTACTTACGTAATAAGACAAGATCTCTAGGAATGAGGGGAGTGCTTTTAATCGGGCACTCACATCTCTGGGTGACGGATCGTAGTTAATGCGTAGGTATTCCCCTCCTCCCCTCTACACAAATCAAAAAAAATTTGCTGCATTGTCACGAATGTGCTTAAAATATTTAAAGATTCTATAGTGTATATAGAGTCTGGCATTGCTAGAGATTAATAGGCGTATGTGTAACTTACGGCCAGCCAAATTTACCTAACCATACCTAATTAAAATGCAACTAAAAGATTTCTAACTTAAGTTTATAAATAATTCCGTTTACTAATATTAGTCATAAACTTTATCTATGGGAATATATATGTTATAATATACACAATATATACTATAGAAAATATAAACAGCAATTTAAAATTATAAACTTTATCGAATGAATATAATTGATAATCAAAAGTTTGTTTGATAACTTCATACTCATGAAACTATTAATTGCAATTTTGAATAAATATTAGTGCGTTCTTAACTATTAATTGATTATGGAGAAATTATTATGTATTATTAAAAAATCGGAAAGCACATTACTTTCAATAAAATAAAAAAAAACGCTTCGTAGTATAATAACGAAGGACTTAATTACATTTTCAACGCAAGCATAAAATTTAACTCTCCTATCAGAGTAATAATAGAGCAATGCAGGTGTAACTAATAATTCCATTTCCGGTAGCCATAATTACACATAATTTACACTGAAAACAATTCGCGCCTGAAACGAACTTTAACAATTTACAATTGAACTCAAGTAACTAAATTAAAAAAAATCAATGATATTAAAAAAAAATAATAAAAATAATAAAATGCACAACTACTTTCACAAATCCATAAAAAGGGATTTAAAAATATATATCCTTTTAATGAATGAAAAAACGAATTTAGAACGAACACAGCCGGTCATTCTCCACTTACCAACACTAAACGTTAATTTTAAATTATTTAAAAAAAAATTGCAATTTTATTGATTTTTTCACAAAAGGGCAATAACTTTACTTTATACAAAAAGGATAATGCACTTTGACCGAATATGCTTCTGCAGTTAAAGTGCAATAGCAGACAAACAAATATTAAATTAAATTTATTTATAAAATTTTAATTTATTTTTTAAATTATTTTAAAGCAAAATGTAGCATTTATGATTTATTTAGAATAATTTTTTTATTTAAACACACGTAAAAAAATTTATTCCTGTAAGGTTTAGTAAAAGGCAACTTGCAGGCGCGAATGTAGGAACTCAACTGAATTTGCATATTTTGATTTGAACGGCATTTCTTAGAATTTGTTTTGATTTTTACTGCGATTTAACCAAAGAAACCAAAACTAAAAAGAAAAAACTACACATTCCACGGCACGAATATGGGTCTTAGACTGAAATGTCCTTGCGCAGTTCATTGTGAAATGAATCTATTGACATACAAAGTTATAATAACCGTAGGATACACGATGAGGATATAATGGCGAAGTAGGGCAGGAAAATAGTTTAACCAATTTCTGGCCCACATAAGTATTTGTATATATTTGGGAAGAAATGGAGAAATTTCTTAAGGCTTTAAACTTAACGGCGGTACGTCATCAAAATATTTTTGGCTAAAATGTCTGATAAGTTTTTGTATATTTTCGTTTTTTGTTTTATATAATATTTAAATTTAATATTTAATATTTAATATTTAATTTTACTTATAAGTACCATAAAAATTAGTCATGTGATAAACTATTTTAAATGACTATTTAGAATTTTTGTTAAAGGTATACCGACAAAGTTTAACTGGATTCAATTCCCAACACTTGCAGTCAAAAAATTATACACGGACAATTAAAGAAATAAGTGCATCCAAGACACTTCTAATGATGGATATTTGGGTTTAACCGAAAAACCCGTTTAGCCAAAAAATTTGCGCCATTAAAAATTGAAAAGTTTCTTATATCAAAATTTTCCTCATTATTACCACTCATTGGACTGGCCACGCTGTAATTAAATCACTGATAGACACTAAATCCACATCAATCATAACTTATTATCTCTCTTTGGACAGTCAAGCTGCCATTTAATCACTAGTAAGCACTAAATCCACATCAATCGTAACTCGTAACTCGAATGTCGCGCTTTCTGCAATGATTGAGCTAGGAGTATCAGGTACAAACTCGTATGGGTCCCTGGACATAGGGATATTTCGGGCAAATGTAGGGGAGACGAGTTTGTCAAGGTAGGCACTCTTCTCGCTTATATTCACTTCTGAGATAATTAAACGGGAACAGTTAAACTGTTAAATAACCAAAAATATGTGAGCAAAGCCAAACAAAACTGTGCAAACGAATCCTGCTGTTAGACCTCTAGGTTGACCTGGTGTAAATTGAATTAAATTAAAAAAACGCACCAGTCAGCTACTTTAACTAAGGCGTAACAAGCTCAGCATCACTGTATCGATGGTGACGGCCCACTACAAGATAGGTAGGCATGCTATAAAACTGGGTCTACCCAGTTATGGCTTCGGCGAAAAAGAGAAAGCTGTGCTCCATCTCTTGCGTCAGCGCCCATCTTTAGCTAAAAGAAGATCTATAACATTCGAAGCCCCTTTTCTTACCGAGCTGTTATCTTGCAATAATTGGGCCTTAGCCAAGTTCATCGAACTGTTAGGTTGGTTCATCTTTATCTAATAGGTAATTATTCGTATTTTGAAGATTGTTCTCATAAACAAAATTCCACAAAAAAAGGTTCACTTGATAGAAATGTGATATCAATATATGACATCAATATCAATATATATTGATATATACATATATCAAATTATATAACATACATAATATAAAGACATCAATATGTTAAATCAATATGTTAATTTAAAGACCAAAATACGATATTTTGTGTGATCTGTAACACTCTCTTGTAGAAACCACATATTCTCTACATTCATACATCAAAAAAACAAATAGGGTTTGTGTCACTCTATTCGCATTTTCAAAAAGGAATGACTCTAACACACCTCTAAACCAAATGCCATACTATATAGTATATTTTTGGAGATATAATAATCTTCCGATAGTTATACTTATGAAGTTTAATTCTTTTTATTACCAAGATAAAACTATTCTGTTCGAGGACATATCCACCAAGTGACACATATGGTAACTCTAATCACTGAGAAAAATTCTTTAGAAATAATCATCACCATTTTTAAGTAAACTTTCACAATTTTAACTCGTTCAGCGGTTGTCCAACGATTCATATTAAAAAATGGCGAACATTAAACTGATGGTATGATGCCTTGGATGATAAACAGTACTGCCATATTGAGACTACAATTTATTAAATTGAGATATATCTTTATATATAAATTTTATTTTAATGTTTTATAAAATAATATTATAATTACCAGAAACTTTGTTGTAAAAATAGTTACATTAATTTATTGTAGAGCATGACGTCACATTACATTTAATTACTACAAATGGTAACTAAGAAGTAAACACTAAAAGCAATTTTAAATAATAATTTTCGTTCTAAAAATATTTCCAAACAATAAAAAAAAATTTTTAATGAAATTAACTAATTTAAAAGGATTCTATTTTAAGTTTCTTAAACAAAACTAAACTCCACCCAACATCATAAATATTTTCGTAATGTAAACCTGCAAAAATAACTTAATTCAATTTGTAAAATTAATTACAAACAAATAAGCAAAATTTAGAAATTATTTTTTCTTCAACCAAAGTATCTATGAATTTTATTAAATGTGACTTCGTGTTCGTCTTCGACTCATATTTCGTATCTAATAGCGATGGTTAGTGGCAGACAACACGCAACTATTGCCTCTGGAACTGTGGAATGCGTAGAATCATAAAACTGAATGACTTCTAATAACATAAGGGACACATCACCGACTGTGCCATGAAGTTTCAAGTTACTTAAGGTTAAGGATATTCACAATCGAATGAACTTTTCCAATGCCAATTCGGTAATAATTTTTTAACTGGATAATTTCATCAAACTTTATAAAGCGAAAATGTGCAATAATTATCGCAAGTTCTTACGGATACGTAATAAAAATTATTAAAAATATAAAATTCAACTGGTACTGATCATATAAAACCCATTTTACCTATATTTAATGCAATAAAAAATAATAATAAAAACGATTAAATCTGAAGGATATCAATGTGTGTAAGTCCATAAAATAGAAGCATATACTATTATGACACCTTCTATGGATTTTAATGACTATTTCCTTTTGATTTGCATTAAAAATTTATTTAATTTTTAGTAAAATATATTATATGAAGCCATTACTTACTATTATATTTAAATTTCAGTTTACCTGTAATAAAAAAAAACATACAATAATTATTTTTAAGAATAATCTCATATTTTAAATACTTTCATATATCACAATATTAAAATAAATAATTAAAATATTTGCTTAAATAATTTTTTTTTCAGACATTATTTAATAGCATTATTGGTTGGTTATTTATTAAAAACTATGTGCTACAGTAGGCAATTATAGTTCAATAAAGTTTATGCTCATATTTTTAAGAGTATCAGCAGATTAAGCCAAATCGTTTCTATATACTTGTGAAAATGTAACAGTTGGAATCTTAGTACCCTCCATTTTATTTTGAAAAAAGGCACCAACGATCGCGAGATCATTGATTAACCTCACCAATTCCGTTTTCGACTTTGTCGCTTTGCTATTACCCAGATATTCACAATATAACAAATCCTGAAAATCTGCGAAAAATCCACCATCTTTTTACCAATTATAAAGCGAATTTCGATAATCCGGTAAGGGATTGCGTTTACTTCGTAATCTCTATATTCCGGTAAAGCTAATACGTAGCTATTCGTTAGTGGATGTATGATATTATTATTATCTTCGAAGAATTAAGACTGCGATTAATAGATCTATTATAGCTCCTTCTTAGAGAGAGTCTATCTTCAAGTTCAACTATCTCTACTATTTGTAGTATTAAACCAACATTACAGAGGTTTATTTTTTTATACAATATACGTGTGATATTACTGGTAAAAAAATGTGTGAAAATGGGCTTTGATTCTGTACTTGGAGTTGCGACAACTATCTTATCCAAATGAACAAAAACGTATAAGCAAATTAAGTCCAACGGCTTCGCTATCTTTTTCACGTTTGAACAGTGAATCAAAGGAAGAAGACATAGTTAATGTGGCCTGATTAAGTTGAATTAGCACAAACTATACTAGACTAACGTGACTAGAGTAGGCCCACACATAACAGCAGCACCTGGAGAGAAGTATTATGTTTGGTCAGTGAATGAATATGAATTGGCTAATTAAGTAAGTAAAGAATTACTACACAATTATGGTCAGATATGACAGATAGACGCTGGCTCTCAAGGAGCGAAACATTGAGACCATTCAGACATTACAAATGACACTCCATGCTTTACGTGACCAACTCTGCTTGGTTGAATAGGCATCTAGTTAGTATAACAGACTTTACACAATCGTTTTCTACAGAATTTCAAGAAGTATCTAATAATACTTTTAATTTGTAATTATTATGCTGTTGCTAGTATTTGCAATCCTATACCTTTGTTTTTCATTACATTATGTACACATGTACCTATATAAATATATATTTGTATATTTTCAACTAAAGTTTATTAGTCGAAAGCTGAGTGATTTGAGGAGCCTAAGAAAATTAAAAGCAACAATGTTTTATTTCACTTATATTCAATGAAAAGTATTCGAAACTTACTACTATTGCTTAAAATGAATAATATATTTTTATTAAAAAACTTTTTAGTTTATACAACAACCAAAAGCTTTGCAGTACTAAAATTAAGCTAACGTATTCTTTCAAAGTGAAAAGCTTTCAAATTTACTCTCTGCAAAAGCTTCCAAGTGAACTTTCAAAAAGAGTATATCAACAACAGCTAATAACAATAAAGATAAATATAGCGGTGGCAATGGTTATCATCCCTTACCCCCTGTCCATAAGGGTTGCTTAGTTGATGCTCGTGAAATTGACTCACTGGCCGCACTTTGTTGTTGTGTTGCTGTTGTTGTTGTTGTTGGGTGCGAGGGTGCGTTTAATGTGTATATACGCCATAATAAATATGCTTTTGTTGGCTTCTTTCGGCATTTTAAAAAAATGTTTTCTCATATGTTTTTCTTTTTTATTTCCATGTACATTCATTGATTATTTTATGTCTTGCTTCCTTTACCATATAGTTCTTGAAATACCTATATTATATTTTATATTTTATATATCTTTTTTCTGTACACACAGCATATTTTTATAAAAATTATTTCATTTCATGCTTGTGTAGGAAATGTGGCCGGCCTAAGTAAGCAAAGTAGCAATTAAGGGCCACTTGTGCGAAATCTGTGGGGTTAATTTCAATTCAAATTGAGTGCAACGGAATTTCCATGAATCAACCTTAAATGCGACAAATGCGCATGTTTATTCGTTGAAACTAGCACAAATGTCGTACAAATAATAACAAAAAAAAATAAAAATAAAAAAAAAAACAATGAAAAGATACAAAATCATTAAAAGTATAAAGTATCTCAAAGCAGCATTTTTTCAATTCAATGACTTTTATCTTAGTTTTGATAAACATTTGATGTTGTTTTTGCAGTCAATTTATGGCAACTGTTTTATTATTAGCATTTTATCATTTCGCTGACATAAATTTACACCAAAAACTCGGACAGAAATGCCGTCAGACAGTTTTTATGTACAGACTAAACTGTAGCAAACATTTTTCAACCCCCAAAGCTATTTAGATTTTATCATTGATGAAATTAAAGGTTTTTGAATTTATTAAATTTACTTGAAATTTTAGTGGAAAAGAACATATTTAAACGTGAATATAGAATTTTCAATTATACTGTATGAAAGCATACAAATACTGCATTTTCAACTTAGATACATTTACAGATAGACTATCTATATGTCTATCAAGCGCATAAAATGACATTGATGTATTGAAATTTGAATGGATTCTTTTAAAACTTGCTATTTATAGTTCAGATGAGTACTGCATTATATACATACAGTCAAACTTCGATAACTCGAACTTCTATAACTGGAATTTCTCTATAACTCAAATAAAAATATTGTCACGTGTCAATAGAAATGTGAAAAAGTGCATTCTATAAGTCGAATTTATGTTTTTAGTATGAATTCATTTAGATGTTAGGGGAAGCCCCTTTTTCCAAACCAAATGTTTAATTTTTTCTTTCTTAAGTTGCATCTTTGTGCAAATGCCAATAAATAAAATAACTTCCAATGCTACTCTTAACGATTATATTGAGCTTGACACTGAAATGTGTACATTAAGCTTTCCTACGGATGACAATATTATTAAGCATTATAGCTTTGAATTCTTGGATCCGTTTCTAAGCGCAATGTAAAGTGATGATGAGGTGTATGAAATTCTTCATTAGCGCTCTAAGAATTAAGTAGAAGAATCATTCAAAATTCTAAATTTTTATTTACAAACGAATGATAGTCCAACTGATGATCACTATAAGGCTTGGTATTAATTGGAATCACTTTTTACTAAAAATAAGAAAAATAACTCAAAATCTCAAACCCTTATTTCTGAATATTTTAACTCACTATAACTTCTGTGCTGTATTTGATTTCAAATAAATAAATAAATGGTACTTCGAGTTATAGAAGTTTGACTGTATAAATAAATGAGAATATATGTTAAATTTATGCTCATTATTATATATTGAATGAATTATTTATTAATTCTTATTAATAAATTAAAATAAATGATATTAATATGCAATGAAATATCCTCAGAAATTGCTTATGTTACAACACTAATAAATAATTCAGTTTATTGTTCATTTAAAATAAAAATCGATTAAAATAATTTATTTAATTGAATTAAATGGCATTTCATTTGTAACACTGAATTTATTACAAATTTCTCACATGCAGACGAACAATTTTCATTTCCAGAGTTTATTAGCTTTTTGACTCGCCTGCCTCAAACTCGTAGAAGACGAAATTGATTTGTATCTGAGTTGGCATTTTCAGCAGTTAAAGTTGCTTACGTCTATATTTGCTTAGTCGCTTGTACTAACTTAGATCACGCAATTAAAGGTGCGTGTTACGCAGAAAATAATATGGCAGCATTTGGATTAATGTTAACAAACTACGACTGCCATAAATGGCAACTCGTCGTGGCAGGAGTTCACCAAAATTGGCACCAAACTAATTATTAATATTTTTTTTTATTATTATTTAACTTTGAGGTGCGGCGTGTTTTAATGTTTTTCTTCGAATATTTTTCCAAATATGAAAACTCATTCCAACCAAATTTAATCTTGCGGAAGATACAAACTCTTTTATTGCAAAATTTATGTGCGAAAATTAAAGTTGAAATTTTCGCGGTGTTGTGACTTTCCTTCGAGCAGCCATACGCGCGGCTTTATTCTATGTTCATTTATATGAGGGCTACATAGGAAGAAAGCTGTGAAGTTGGTTACATTGCTTATTCTAAACTGTTTTAATTATTTCTTTTGAACACTGTTCTTTCAGTGCAAAAGAAAAACAAGCCAGAGTTTATTGAACTTTGTATGGGTATTATATGTGAACACCATTGAAAGCATATTTAATATTACAAAAAGGAATATATTTATATTTCTTGGTGAAAGGAAAAAAATATGTGAGAAATAAACTTTGACTCTGCAGAACAGAAGTAATTATGCAAATTTACATATAATATATATAATAACTATACGTAAGGTGTTACTCCGTTTCGGTCTACATGGCGACTACAAATTAAATACTACTTTACGGGAACGATATTTGGGCAAACTCCTTAAAGGTTGAATGTAGAAGAAACGTATGTACAGCTGATTATTGCACTCCGTGTAGCTTTTACGTACCAAACCATATCTGAGGCAGTGGAATCCTGTGATCAGCGAAATAAACCCTATTAACCTACATCCTTATGAACGAAAGAAACACGTAAACAAATCAACAAACTCTCATTGCATGAAAGACTGACCTTTTCAGGTTTGCCAGCAATAGTTGCACCTCAAATCAATCAAAAGATAGAAAACAATGCTCATACTGGATGTATAATCATTGACAGAAAGAAATTTCGGCGAGATTGACAATTATGTCACACAGTTCCTAACTAGTAATGGATAATTTCAAAATATCCATATAGGATGAAAAACAGCATAATATTCCAATAGTACATATTGCGAAACCGATGAGTGCAATGAAGAGAAAAGTTGTGTGAAGATATCATGAAGCAAGAGAAGAGAGTTTCTATGTAGAAGAGAACCAACATTTCAACTTTGAAAAAAAATATTACTCAATAGGAATTAGATATTCTATATAATAAAAATAGTTAATCTATTAGGGGCATATTATACAGACAATTATATATAATATTTCACAATATATTTCATATAACTATATGATCTTATTTCGAGAATATCATTTAAAAAATGAAAGTACAAGCAGATAATTAAAACAAAATCAAGCAACTCATCAAAGTACGTGCTTCGAAAAAAGAAGAAACTCATGGATGCAAACTAAACTAAAGCAAAATAAATCTGGAGATCTTCCAAATCGAAACAGATGTGGGGATTGGATGAAGGCTGTACAAAAAGTATACTGCTTGGATAGCCAATAAGTATTGATACCTTCTCAAAAAATGTGAAAGCGATCCCAGAGCATAGCAATCCCGAAACAGAAGAAGGTGTGTATTAGTCCGTATACTACAAAGTAAGAATTGATCACACCATCCTGACGACGTTAGTTTGACGATGGATAAAGGATTCCACCTTCTCACCTATTAAAAAAAACGTTAAAAACACAAAACATTAAAAATAGAAATTAATTCACAAGAATCATCCTTCATACAAAAAGCTAACATTGGATTACGATTACGACAACATAGAAACATAGAAAGAACCGTTTTTAAAATTTTTTACTTATTATTCGATGTAAAAAATAGTGAACGCTGACTTAAAATGCACAAGGTGTAAGATATTGAAGAAGACTACAAACAATATGGAAGAGAACAATCTTCCCTAAAGCTAGCCAATCAATTATCGTAGTAATAATATTTAAATCGTTGAATTAAAATAATTTACCAAAGCTTATGGATTCGTACAAATGTCAACCGCAATCAGTAACTAAATATGTAAATATAAAACATTTTCGAGGTAACCGCAAAAACTGAGTTGAACTGAATGAGTTTGTAGAACTGTGAATGCTATGGAGGTTGCTTCTTATGGTTACCAACGGCACGTGACTTAAAACTACTAAAAAGATGTATACTTCAAATCACAATAATAATCAATTTTCGATATAACGTCATTTTCCAACGATATTCCAAGTCCTTCAATCTCCCCTTAAATAATACACTTAGTCAAGTTTTGGGAGAATTTTGGGAGAACTTTTCAAATTTTTAAATATTTGACTATAAATATTAGTTAGTAGGAGTTAGATCTGGCCCTATATGTATGTATTAGAGCCATTTTATAAATCTGTTATCTAATAAATCTACAGTTTTCTTATATTTAAATCTTCCTAAAATATTGTCCAAATGTAATGGTGTAGAACACGCTTAAATTCAATACCTTCTTTTATTTGAAAAGATTTTTTTTCACCGTTTTCCTCACCGGTTGATTTAGGTCATTTGGAACATTTTTTATAAATTAAGGTGGCATGAATATATAATATATTTGGATTATCACAGACTGAAAATACTACAGGTTGACATATTAATTCAGATTAGGAACTCAGTTCTTATGTTGCATAGCAAGATATCAAATGCATAGCAAGATAGATATCAATCTATCTAAGAAGGCTTTTCGACACGACGATCAAGCATCCGACAATTAAATATCCTATAAAAAAGCAATAATCCAGAAATTAAAGACTGAGCATTTCGAAAATCTTGAAAAAAAAAGTTAGGAAATAATAAAAATGATAAAATGGTAAAATGGGAATAACTATTTTTTTTGTAAAAATCCGTGCTTTATTATTTTTAATAATTTTAAGAATAATTGTCTTAAGTTTATCTCATAGTTTGCATAATTTAGTACATATAAAAATTTTTATGTAAATATTAAATGTCATTGTTCTTAAATGAAAACGCATGCAAAAAATTAATTTAAAATAATATTGATCAAACTTAAAAAGAACTTTATATTTTATAAAATAATTTCATTCGTGAAAGTAATTAATTATCTCAACCATAAATCATTTAACATTTGAATTTTATTATATATATTATATGTGTACTCTTTCAGCTCCATGTCTTTATAACGATTCTAGTAATTAAATTAAATGTACAAGAAATTAATGAAACCCTTTTAGCTGACAATAAACGTTTCCCTCTCTTGATGGGCTAATAAAATCGTAAAAGTGCACAACAACCTCAACTATTGTATTAACACCTTCCGTAATGCTCTGGTGCATTTAGGTACACTTTTGGTAGAGGAGCCCATCCATTGCTGGTTTGTTTACATTTCAACGTCCGCGCTCGTGGCACAATTATGTCTACATTGGATGTGGTGCACTTCTGATGGAACATTTGTTGCACGCAAATTAGCAACTTTTATTCGACTGCGAAGTGCATGGCAAGCCATCAAAAGGCTTCCATGCTCTGCTTCACAATTTATTGTGAGCCTACCCAGTTTCTTGGCAAAGACTTCACTTAACAATGAAAATTTGTTGCTTCTTTGCACTTCGAATATATATATATATATATATATATATATTGCACAGATATGTAAATCAACGTAGTTCTTAAATTTGTTTTTATTATTCATAACAACATTGCGAACAGAACGGTAACAACCTGCGAGATATTGGCATGAAATCGTGTTTCAAAGAAATTTGAACTTGTTTAACCCTAGTAAACCCAACAATTAGTGTTGGACATATTTCACTGTAAACGATATTCTTGTCGTAATGTGCAACTTGTTGTGAATATTAAACATGACATTTTGGACATACTTTGTTTTGGATTAGGAAGATACATGTGTAACTCATATATTGAACTAGAATAAAGTTTCACTATTTTTATTAAGTGAAAATTTTATACAAAATACATGTGAACACATCGGAACATGTATAATAAAAAAACACTTCTTCAATAATAATTATGTAGATAATTTAAAAATTAAAATTAATTTCATATTCAAGTCCATTCTAAATCACTTCATTTGTTGTCAGTTTAAATATAGAAGTGATTTAAACCTATTTCTAATATTATTCTTGTTAAGGGATGTGGCACTGCGACCGTCGGGTCTATTGTGTCCCTATTTCTAATATACTGCAAACGATATTTCTATCAGTGTATTAAGACCGGTTCTTCAAGAATTCTTCGCGTGACTGATTCTTTTCTATTCAGAACATCAGCTTTATGTTGACCTGAATAATACGGTGTTTCAGGACTCACATTAGTGAGTTTACAGTTCAATAAATATTTTAACCTGAAAAAGTGTGGACAAGTTAGATAGCTGTGTAAATTTTTCATATTTAAACTATCCAACTTTGCGTGCACCTTCGCTGACCCCATAATCTAACTAAGAACCATTCATGAAAATAACATTGTTAAAAAGAGATCCCGTAGCCTATTTTTTTATTTAATGTTCAACAAATGAAAAGCTTGTTTGACTTAATATATGAAGATTACTCATCTTTTTACATACGAAAGGTACTCTCTTATAGTTATTTGTTTTACTGTAGTTTTCTTTTCGGGTTTATATATTAAATTCTTTTTAATTTAATTGTTATTTTGTTTTGGAGTTTTACGGGTCAAGATATTTTATTGTATTGAAGCTGTTTTGAGCTAGTGCACTTAAGCACTTCTCTTTACACCTTAACTAGATTATTGTTTGTCATTTCATCAGACTAAGCAATAATTGACCTCAGATCTGCATACCTCCCCGAGGAACCTATAACCATTTTGAGATTTGATAACTCGAAATATTTCAATTTTCGATTGATAACAGTGGTTATACACATATAACCCTATGTGTATAAACAGTGATTGATAGCAGTTATAGTTAACATTACAACAAATTTTTCAATTACTGTTATAATTAATAATTATTATTATTTTTATTTTATTTCCAAAAACTACTCATGATATTTATTTGACCATATTCAGAACAACAACAGGTCAGCCATAAATTTAGTTTCTAAATAAATATATTTAATTTCTTCAAAATACAAAAGATGTAATGTTGGTAGTAAATATATTGGTATATTAATCTTCCCCATACAAGTATTTTTTACAGTTATTGTGCATATATTTATTTTAATGATCGGAACTATTGTCTGTAGAGAAGGCGTATCTGCCAAAGAGAATTTTTTATTATATCACGGAAATGTGCCAAGTTCTCAGAAATAAATTTAATATAATAAGTTTTATTTTCTATAGACCAGTAAAATTTTAATAATAATTATATACAATAGAATGCATATCTCTAAAAAGTTTCTATTGTTAAAACTTATCTGAGATACTAAGCTTAATAATAATATATAATATATTTTAAATGTTTAAAATTAACTTAAATGTGTTAATTGAATTCAAGTTAATTTTTTTCTTGATGTTTTGTTTTTGATTTTTGGTTTTTGACAATTTTTACAATTTTATTTTCAAAATAAAAATACAAAAATAAATTAAACAAAAAATAGAAAATGAGAGAACTTAGGTTGTGAATTTATTTTCATTGTCATTAAATATATATAAAAGTTGCCAAATATTAACACGAAATCTCATTAATGTTTTTGCATCTGTAATTGTTTTGAGTCAAACCTGTTCAAACTATTTTCGTTTCGTTTATTTTGCTTCGCTAACAGTTCAACGCAAAAAGTGTTTAGTATTTCCTAATCAATTAAATATTCAAATTTATTAACAAAAACTAAATGAGTTGTTTTGAAAACAATAATTTAGTATATAATTTAAAATGCTATGAGAATTATTCAAAAAAAAAAATAAATAAATATATGAACAAGACAAACACAATGCATAACTCATATACATAAATACATTTGAAATGAATTTGTTTGAAGATTAGTTTACTAGATAGATTGAGATGAAAAGTTGTAGGTTTTGATACATTTAATTTCTTTTACTTAAGTTGAAAAAATTATTTAAAAATAATATTTAAGTAATACACTTACTGAAGTAAAATATAGATAGTTCTTTATTTCAAAATATTTTAACATAAATAAGTATTATAGCTTAAATCCAAAACCTCGGTTGGAGTTACTTAAAAATATATTGAAAAAAATAAAAAATATAAAACTGACTTGATATTCGTCTGTCGGAGGTATTGGATTTATATAAATTTGCCTTCTAGCTTAAAATTATTCACAATAAAAAATACAACACTGACTTGATGCTCGACTGTCGGAGATGTTGGATTTATATAAATTTGCCTTCTAGCTTAGAACTATTCACAATAAAAAATACAACACTGACTTGATATTCGTCTGTCGGAGGTATTGGTTTTAAATAAATTTGCCTTCTAGCTTAGAACTATTCACAATTCAAAAATGAAAGTGTAAAGAGTTCAAATTATTCGTTCATGTTTTAAATTGTAATTAAAAAGTATTGAATTCATTCATAATTAGCCTTCTGCATTTCAAAGCACTAGTAATATAGCTAATCAAACTCTTCCAATCAGGATCATTTTTTTCACTTATCAAACTGATTACTTTCTCTTCCACTAAAGATTCTCTTTCAAAACAAACTTGTCTTAAAAACCCTTATATAGGACAATATTCTAAAAAATGCTGTATGCTTTTCGTTTCATTGAGGTTGCACAATGTTTAGTTTCTATTGAACTTGCCCCTGAAGAACAATATATATTAAATTTATTTTTTTAATTATTAACTAAATTATCAATTTCAAAAGATTAAAGATTAAGAAAACGAGAATGTCCAAAGTAATGTTAAGATATTTAATAATTTGGTACCCCAAAAGATAATTATTATTTTTTCTAGGTTTTGAACAATTAAAATTAATTACTGTTATTAATTATTAAGATGCAAAAATATACTTTATACTAGCAGTATAAAATTTCTTCCATTTAAGTTCGAACATAACAAGAATATTGATGAGAAAAGTTAGAGAAAAAGTACCAAAAACGGTTAGTTTTGACCTAAAATATACACTATTCCAATACTGATACAATGATTTAAACACAGAATATCTACAATTTTTTGATGACTGTAATCAATGACAATAAATTAAAATCTATAATATTAAAACAAAATGAGGACACATCAACAGGTAACCAAGTGTCCAAACTTCCGTTTACTACATACTTTGCAAAAATTCGTCTTATACTAATCTAATAGTCACCGTGTTACCGTTCAATCTCTATTTTGGACAAATTTTGACGGAATAGAATAGAATTACAATTTTCTTTTAATTCTCTTTCTTTAATTTGCTGTTTCTAATTTCTACTACTTTGCTATTTTTTGGTTTAATATAAGATATTAAGTGCAGTATTAAAATAAAAATTAGGTAAACTCGTTAACTCAAATACATTAACACTTAAACCCTGTAATGACAATATATTGTATACAGCATTATATGACAGTATTATAGATATATCGTAGACCTAAACCAAAATTTATTAAAATTCTAAAGAGAACTGCAATTTAAAGCTACAATTATCGTGTAATTAAATCAAAATAAAAATTGAAAATAAAATTCCAACTGACATATAGAAATATAGGTGGAAGCAGTGGCGGAACTAAACTGGCGCTGGACACCAGAATTGCGAGGCCCCTTTCATTACAGAGTTATAATGAGTAACTAATTTACATTCACTAATACGACGAAGCATGTAAGAATATTTTAATGCTAATTAAATTAAGATAAACACCAATTAAAATAAATGAACGGTCTTAATCAATTTTAACTTTGAGAAGCTTCTTTTCGTAGAAGCTGTTCTGACTGAAACTGTGAACATAATTTTTATTACTATATAAACATTAGGATATATTTCGGATATAATTAATGCCATATATGAAACCAAATTTTTCATTATATGCTTTGAATCCACAGTCGATAACTTTTTGCGATGGCCCTGTGCGCCTGAGGCCATCGGCGGTTGCCGACATCGCTGATTCCTAGCGCCGCCACTGAGTGGAAGATTATATCTTTCAACTATTTGAATAAAGCTATTAAGGTTGTTAATGGATATCAGATGTCTTATAATAGATGGTTGAGAGGGTGACGTAGGTGACTTAGGTCTTCCAATGCAATGGTTTGTTTACAAAGCAACTGTGAAAAGAGAAAAATAATAATCTTATTTTTTTCTTTCTAAATTGAGAAGTCAGAATCAGTGGGTGGGTACAAGTAATGATATAACTATTCAAAAAGGACGAAAATTTTATATCAATCGTGACAGTAACTTTTATTAAAAAATTGTATTTATTTAATTTTGTTAATTTATAAGTTAAATAAATTTATTCCTATTTATTTAATTTATTTATTTATAAGTTAGCTAAATATTTGTATTCAATTTTATTGTTTTATTTGATTCTTTCCTATTTCATTTCATTCTATTCATTACTGTTAACTAATTTTAAGTCTGTTTATTCTTTTGCTATACTTATCTACTATACTTGCCGGAAGAAACCTAACAAGTATCACTTTTAAATCTTTTCCTAGGTATAATTAAATTAAATTGTAATTAAACAAGTAAACACTATACATTAAGCTTTAGATAAAATATCGCAATTTCTATACAAAAACAAAGAAGCCGATAAAAAATTAAGTACTAAGGAAAGATTTTAGAAACCTAACTTAAGTCTCAAACTGACATAAGTACAAATTAAGATATACAGTAAAGTAGAGAGAGAGAAAGAAAGATGAATAACTTAAATATGACTTAAGTCAATATGGCCAATTCGTTTCTGCATATAATTAATAATAAAATATTACGAGGACATATTGTGAGACCTCTTATATAAAAATGACAAAAAAATGACTACACTGATATAGAAAATATGGGTGCGAATATCATTTCCGAGGAACGCCGATATTGCAACGAATTTTAGTACAAACAAGAACTTTTTTCGCTATGCTATATCTATAGGTTACTAGATAGATCTTTCAGGACGCAGTGCATGTACAGCCTATCTATAATAATAATAATTATATAGATTACTTCTCATTTAAAGCTGTGAAATTTTTACATTGATGAAATAAACAGAAACTACTTTCTCCAGATAGTGCATTTATTCGTTGTAGGTATTTTCCATATGAAAATTCCCAGCTTTAAAGCCCGAAATCTTCAAAACTAGACTGTGTTGACATATAGCGTTAGCGAAAATGTTGTTTAACATAGCTGATATTGCTCAATTCCATTAACAAATAGGCATGCCCGAGAACTGGGAATATGTAACTTATAAATATATTATTATATAACAAATATATTAAAATTAATATAATATAAGGAAGCCATCTTTTATTTTTACAAACAAAAAAAAACATTCTCATGCCATGCCTAGCTAATACAAAAAAGTTTTAAAGTTTTATATTAAAATCTTTTAAATAATACTCAATTAATACTACGAGTAACTTGGTATTTATAGCCTGGTATTTATTAGATTTTAAAAGTGCTTCTTAAACTCCCCTTGTGGATATTTGTAGCACATTTTATTACTTTTATGGTAGTATGTTTATGATACCCACCATATGCTTAATTTTGTTATCATAAAAAATACAGATATTCTTTATAAATTGATTTCAGAATTTAAATAGTATAATGAATATGTTAAAGTATTCATTAAAATGTGTATAAATTATATTAACCATAAACTTATGTAGGCCAATGCCTAAAAAAATCATATGTTTCCAAATTACGAGTTTGCCAAGTACTATGTATAAAAATTAATTCGAGGCAGTAAAGTCAGAGAGAAAACAATTTTCCACCTCATTTCTTCGTCTTAAAATGGTAGTTAATTGAAAATTTATTTGACATTTCGGTCAAAATGAGCATTAATTATTCAATCAATAAAACTGTATTGAATATTGCAGACCATTAACTTCAATGTGGAACGTCACATGTGGAAAGGTATATAATTAATTATAACATGTATCTTCATTTAGGAAATATTAAATTATTTCCATATAAGTAAGAGTATGTTAATTATACACATTAATTTTAAAATCAGAACATTATAAATTTTTTATTATTTTTTTTCAGTTGAAATTAAATATTTACACATCTGGCTCTAATTGTTAATTTTCATACTTAGATTCTAGAGTATTTCTTATTTCAAAACGAAAATTCTGAAGTATTTCGTATTCCAAAATATTTATATAAATTTAAATTCAAAATACACTATAAATACACTATATTTTTTTAAATAATCAATTTTATACATAACGTGAATACTATATATAATATGTATAGTATATAATATATGTAATATAATATTATAATAAATGTAAATATATATTTATATATACAATATACAAACCCAAGACTAATATATTTGTAGAAAAAAAAACTAATATAAAATAATATATTTAATATACCACTAACATAAAACTAATATGTTTGTAGAAATAATAGATTGTTGAAATTTTTATCCATAATTTGTTTTAAATCAAATTTATTTTTAATATAATATTCTATAATTTTAAGTCTAGAAATTTATTTATGTATTTAATAAATAAATTTAATTGAAATCAATTTAACTTTAAAAGTAGTAAGATACTTCTGTAGAAGCTAGTAGAATGATGGTATGGAAGAAACCATTCAGCTCTCTCCAAACATAGAGTGAATTGCATTAGAGTTTTTTGCTTTGAGAAGTAGATAGAACTAAATTGAACCCATAAGTATTGTCAATTAAATTAGATGATTTAATAGAAATTGTTGAAGAGGTTGAAACAAATATTCTGAAATTGATGTAAGACTCAAGACATTCACTGCTCGAAACTGATATAATAATAATAAACAAAATTTTGGGATGAATGAGATTTCCATAAACTACTATAATTTTTTTAACTTATTTAAGTACATATTGAACTGCCCTGATAGCACGATATGTGTGTACTATTTGTATAACTACAGCACTCAGTGTCTGAGTTCAAATTCCATGAAGTTCTATCTAAAAAAAAAGCTTATTTAAAAATGCTATAACTAATCTGTTAAAAATTCTTGGTGGCTCAGAAATAGAGAACTCCTTAAATTCTCAATAATATCTACTACAAAATCAATACGGAGATTAAACACTATTTAGTGTGGCTATAGACCAATAGATCAATGAACGGCCAGCTAAATTAACCTAACCTAAGCATATATTAGGTAACAAATTTGAAAATGACCTATGGACTTAGAATTGGTATATAATTGAAGCAATCTGAATGCAGCAATGTGTATAAAGCATATTTAAGATTTTTATTTTCATATATATTTATAATTAAATGATTTTTTTCTTGGTAGATTAACACTTTTTATTTTAGTAAATATCAAATAAATAAATAAAGTAATTATCTTTTTGAAGTTTAAAACGAATTAGCCGAGCTATCCTAATTTAAATACAATTTTTATGAAATCTTACTGAACCTACTTGTTCAAAATCTTTTCAAAAAAAGGAAACAAAATAATAGTATCTTTAAAAATAATAAATTTATCAATTTTTATTGATTATTAAATTTTTTTTGGACAAGACAAAAATTTTTACTATTGCCCTTTTGTTATTGCATAATAAAAATAAAAGGATAAATACAGTTAAATAAAAATTGGCGAAATATAGAAATACTGGTTGTAAAAGACATTAACTAAATATAATCTTAGCATAAACGATAAATATAAGAAAAATACAATTGATTAACAACGTAATGAACGTTTAGAATTGTAAAAATTTCGGTTAGCAACAGATTGGGTTAATGAAACGAGGCACTAGATGAGTTGAATTTGAAAGAACACAAAAACTGTGATTAAACGGAACAAAGTACAGGGCAATACTAGTATATAGTTATTAACAACAAATAAATATTCAATGGTAAACAAATATATTTTACAATATAATGAAAATATCTAATTTTAATTACTTCATTTTTCAAATTGTGTTTCACTGACAAAACGATTTTTTTATACTTTTTTTCAAACTTAAGTTTTATTTTAAATTATTTTAATTTTTAGTTTTTTATTAACAGTTTCATATTATATATTTAAATGGTAAATTACTTTCTCTTATTTATAAATTTATTTAATTTTAATATTAATTTTTCATTTTCATTATATTCATGAACATCATTTCCTTTGTAAATAATATTATTTTATTTATTTATTTGTGACATTGCACAGATTTGAGTAAACACATCTAAAATCATTTTCTAATTATTTCTGCACACTTTATATAGTTTTTTTTGTGTATCTTCAACTTTTGCATATAAGAAACTTGTTCTAGTTGCAGTGCACTAGACATTTCAGTATTATTAGCAAAAGAAAATGCGAGTGTTTTTATAGAACTCAGCAGATTTTCATGCAAAATTGCACCTGAAAGTGACACACAAAATAAAGAAAATGTATTTTTCTATTTTTATGTTTTTTTATATACATATATTTTCTTTATATGATGCGATATTTCTCACAGTGTTGTTATATTATATATACTTAACAACACTTAACAAGTGTGGCAGTATCTAACACTTACACAATTTATGTATGTATCTTATTATCTTTTTCAACTAATGCAGTTTGTTTTTTTATTTTACAGAATTTGCTAGTTATTTTTATTATTAATTAAAAAAACAATTAAAAAGTAGAAATATATAATTTAAATTAATAGTGAATAAATTATAAAACAAACGTTTAAGAGTGTAAAAGACATAGTGTTTTTATATATGCTTTTATCTGGGCCATATTGTTATACCTATAATTTGATTTGAACTATTATTGTTAGATAGATACACCATAACTATCTAGCTATGAAGGGAAAGGGAGTCGTATAAGTCATATCTATAATTCATTAATAAAAATTTCCGAGATTTCAACATCTCATATCGTTATTTGATTGCCGTTATTGATTTGTACAAAAAAGGGTCCAATACCTATTTTGGAAATCATCTTGTTATCAAATTTCGACTAACAAATGGGATGAAAGTGAAGCATAGCCAGGGTTATGTCTGAAGGCAGAAGGGCATATCTTAGAAAATGTTTAGTGAGAGTGAAGTAGTATCGTGAAAATGGTACAATACCTATTTTGGAAATAATCTTGTTATCAAATTTCGACTAACAAATCACATGAAAGTGGAGCATAGTCAGAATTATGTCTGAAGGCAGAAGGGCATATCTTAGAAAATATTTAGTGAGAGTAAAGTAGTATCGTACTGGCAGGATTATGTCTAGGGGCAGAGAGGCATATGTTACAAAATATTTAGGTAATGTTTTTGTACTGCATTATCAGTATATTATGTTATCAAGAAGAGTAGATCCATCCTGTGTGCCCTCTCCTGTATGAATCACCGATCTCAGAAATTACCTACATAGTGTCTATATGTTTAGTATAACATCTAACTGATATGAGTGTTACACATTTTATGTATTCAGTTTGTCTGATTTTATAACTTAATTGACATACTTTTATTGTTGGATTTGATTACACTTAGGTGTTAATATTTTTTACACATAATATCTTGTAGCCTTCAATTAGAATGAAAAGTTAATTCATATTTTGAAACTACATTTTGGGTTATGGATTTGATAATTTTATAGTTCCCAAAAATCTGATCCATCTGCCGACTGCTATTAGACTTCTGTATTATACTTGAAATCTGAGTTAAGCTACGTGAGGTTGTATGTCTGTTTTGTGGAATATCAGCATTTACAATGCCATGTTATTCAAATGATGATATGACGAATAGTCACAACGTTTTTGCACTCTTTTTGGTCATGACTATGAAGGCTTTTATGCAGATAGTCAAATCACAATTATTAATTTTGCACTTTTTGGATACATCTTAATTGTACAGAAATGTAAAATACATTTAAATTCTGAGTCTTATTACTGAATAATACTATAGTGATCAGAGTATGAAAAGTTATAGAAAGTCTCGTCACCATGACCAAAGTTTACTCCAAGCATCACTTTAAACATACACTCAGAAAAATATACTCTAACCACATATTAGTAAAATTGACCTGATCATTTTGATAGAGAAATTAGTAAGAAAATCGAGTAAAAATATTTTAATATTTTATTAGAAATTTGTTTAAATCAATAAAATTATACTTATATTTTACTAATAATAGAAAAATGATTCATTCATTAGCTTATATATTTTTAATAATTATTTTTTAATAATTAATTGATATTTTCAACAAAATATTTTAAGTCTTAGAAAAGAATGAGGTAATTTTGTTTACTTAAAATATGTAATATTTAAACAATTTCATTGTATTATAATTTAATGAACTTAAATGCTTGAAGTACTTATATTTTAATGACTAAAGTAACAAGTTGTTAATAGCAACTTAATAGAGAGAAATGCAATTGCAGCTTGAAAGTACTTAGAAAGTAAAACCGATAACAATTGATAAGAGAATATTTATAAATCATATTCAATTTTTATTTATAAATGTTTTTTTTTTGCACACTTTAGCATTCAAAGTTTGACAATTGAGCACCTGTTATCAGCAAAAAAAATAAATATGAAAATATAAATAATAATAAATAAAAAAAACTACCACTTTATATACGCAACAGTTAAATGAATTTATTTAAACAAATTTAGACGTCAGCAGAGCGAGCAGAGCCGGCAAAAAGTGCTTTCTGAAAGGAAACTAATGCAAAATTCAATATTTTGCTGCTACTGGTGGCTCTGCTTCTGCTGCCGTTGCTGCTACTGATGATGACTTCATTGCAAAGTCTCACTTTTAACGCTGCTACTGCGGCTTTTATTATTTTGTGTTAGTGTTTCTACTTTTTTATTTTTTATTGTCGAGTAAATACAATAATAATTCACGCAACAACAATAACCGAGTAAAATCATTTAATTTATTAAAGTTTATTGTTGTCTTTTATTGAGTTTGTTTTTGCTTTTGCCTTTTCTCTTGATAATCAGCAAATGAAGCGTGCTCTAATTTAACTGAACGCGTCTTCGACTTACGTATGTGACATCATTCAATGATAACAGCACCCGGAATGCAATATAATCAATGAATATTGACAAGGGCTTGGGGTAGCAAATTTTGCATTACGTTCTTTTATATTACCTATCACATCTTACCACTTCATATTATTATTTTATTTTTCAATTAGTAAATTGAATGTGTGATAACTGTATCACTAGTTTCAGTGATAAGAAAGGGAAAATAGAATGATTTGACTTTTAATGTGACTAATAGTGCGTTTACACTATCACAATTAAGTACACAAATGTGCAGCAATTACTGCAATTTTTCATAGCATAACCATTATTTATTGTTTTAATGACCAAATTTTATTTATATAAAATTTAGAGTACCATACCCTGAAGATGCGCTAATGAGCTTCTTGGGAACAAGGCCGCCACTCCAAGCTACCTACCCTACCTACCTACCCTGTAGATGACTACAGACTATAGTTGAAATAATGATTACAATAAAATGAATTTTTTTTTAAATAATTTTAAAAGTACTATTTTATTTAAACAATTGACCAATTGGCCCATTCAAATATAAATAAAAGTATAAAAAATAAAAATATAAATATAAAATATTTAAACAAAAAAGTTCTAATGAGGTTCAGGAAATGCATAAGCTATTTAATATAGTATAAGATATTTAACTACAAACTAATCTTTTTTACCAATTAAAAAACAAAATATTTAAATTTTTATGTTAATCTCTTCTCAACGAAAGTGGCTCGTCTTATGATGAAAAGGGATTATTTAAAAGTTAGAAGGGTTAAAATAGAAATGAAAATACAACAACAAAAATTTTTAGTTAATGGAAATGTTTGTATGTTATTAATACAAATTTCTAAAAAAAAGTATAAATACTTTTTTTTTAATTATTGTGATTAGGATGTTCTTCTCTTAACATATTGAAAAAGTTTGTGATAGATTTTTATTTTCCAATGTTATTTTTTTCTCTAAATAATTATTCTTTTAAAATCTCTATATCTATAATATGTATATGATATATCAATTTACTATGTTAAGGCTAGTTGAGTTGAGTCAGTGCACCTGAGCACTTTTACTCTCTATTAACTGCGAGGTTTCTACAAAACCCCTCTTTGCGTCTTGACTGGATTATTGTTTATCACTTCATTAGACTAAGCAATAATTGACCTCAGATCTGCATATATCCCCGAGGAGCCTGTAACCATTCTGAGTTTTGATAATGCGATGTTAGTAAGTCTGTCAGATTTCGCAAATAATTTCAGGGGTTTATTCTTTATGTATTTTTTGATAGGATCAAACTTGATGTCCATGAGGATGATCTAATGTACCAAGGAACTTTGAAAAGTCTTCTCAGAGCCTGGCTTTGTGCAATTTCTAACTGGTGAATAGTAGTGTTTGAAGCTTTGCTAAACGCTACACAACCATATAGAAGGACAAATTATTTGGTTATGTATTAGTTTCCTGTTCTTTGCATTGTTTTCATTTCTAAATAGCGGTTGGAGGTAATGAAGAATTTTGGCGCAGCTAATTCTTTTCAGTTGAACATGTTTAAGCCATGTGAATCGTTTGTCCAACGTGATGCCGAAATATTTAACGCTATCCTCCCAGTTTATCACCATATCACCCACTCTCACTCTTGACGGATTCTGTCTCCACTTACGCGTTATAAACAGAGCCTTAGTTTTTTTTTTTTTCAATTTATATATCTATAATCTATATTTATCTATAATCATAAAGTCATAGTGCATAAGGTTCATAGTATATAAGAGTAATAATACATAACGTTCATAGTATACATATAAGAGTCATAGTATGTAAAAGTAATATAAGACTATGTTATTGCCATTTTATGACCATGTATGCTATAATGATAAAACCATCATAGCATGCTTAGTATCATTAAAGGGTTAATTTAATATTACAAAAAAAATCCATTACCATTTAAAATACAAAAAAAAATTAATTGAAATGAATAAAAATGCACAAAATGCAATAAAATAAATTTGAAAGAATTCTTTATGAAAAATATTTTAAATGTATAATATAATTTAATTAAATAAAATATTTGAACTAAACGTTTTGGAATTTCAACAAAAATTTTTAACTAATGTGCCTGGAATGTTTTAAATGCTGCACTACTGAGGCGATGATGTCACATGTCACATGCCACATGAATACCAGTAATGACATCAATTAAAGGGAAACGCACAGCCTAAGTATCTGAGAGTAGTAAATAAATGCTACTCGCTATAATATCTCAACTGCAAGTAATAATGCAGTTTTTAATAGACTTGAAACAGACAATTAACGAGTACACTCGACGTTGTCATATAAGCATTTAAGTCCGCTGATAAATTAAATTGTGTTGAGAACTACTAAAGCCAATTTCGTTCATTGAATTTGATTCTTTTTATCGGACGAATTATGCGTTTGTGTACTTTGCAAAAAACTGCACAGATTGGTTACTGCAATTAAGTGAATCACTTTATTGTGCCTTAGGCGCACGCATAAGATACAAAATATTTTAGAAAAAAGAGCCGACGACTTTGATGACATCAGATAAAAAAAATTGCATTTACAATTGCATAATCGTAATTGTCACACTTCGAGGTTAGTGAACTCGTTATGTTTGCTCGCCATAATTACATATAAAAATGCTTATATCTTTGTATTTTCTCTGGGTATTTTTCCCACTAAACATGCTTAATGCTAACAATGCACAAATGTCAAAGAGTTTATAATTTTCTTTGATTTAATGCCATCATACCCCGTAATATCTGCGCTGCACTTGACAATATTTTCTGCTCTCCTATGTTTGTGCGATGGAGCGTATGAGCAACATTGCTTCCGCTTACGGCACCGTTGCATTTTTTGGATTTTTCTGCAACGAATTTTCAATTTTATTCTGAACTTCACTTTTTAATGGGAGCGATTATCCTTTTCAACTCCAATAATCCGCCCGCACTTCAGACATTTGCAACGACAATAAAACCGATGTTGGCGTACATTCAACAAATTCTTTGTCATGTTTTCCTTTTATTTTTTTTTTTTGTGTACTCTTTTGTACTTGTTTTTGTCATATTGTAAGATATTTCAAATAATAATGGCTTCGTAAATCCTGTCTAGGAGTTTTCCTGATTTTTTTCTAATGTCTGCCTGCCTGTACGTCTGATAATATCATATATATTATGTGTAGCTTTTAGACGTTAGTTGATTAAGTTTTTATAAATTGTAAAATTTTTGTTCTGGGTGTGTCCTTCATGTCTGCATTTCAGTAATGCACTTGGGTGTGTTTAGCGTGAATTTCATAAAACCATAAAAATCCTTTTAAATTTAAAGTTATTATCATTATACTGCTATGTTAGCGTTCTCATTCTTCACTTATATGTCCCTAATTACTGAAAAGTAATCATAACATAATCACGCTTTCATGAATAGAGTATGTGTCAAATAAGCAATTAGTCGAGCTTTAATAATATTTTGACTCATAGTTATAACTGAAATACACTTTATATAGGTATAAACACTGCTTCTAAATCGCTATTAACATAATTGTATGGAATTTAAATTGCTTTATTGGAACAAAACTTAATGGAACTTAACTTCTAGAAATAATGTATTAAACAAGTATAATACTATAAGACTACCACTATTAATTTCTTTTTAATTAGTGGTTCTGATAATCAACTTAAGAAAAAAAAATCTCCTAGAAAACTAGACTCTAACCACATACTAGTTAAATTAATCTAAACATTTTGTTAGAGAAATTTTAGCTCATGTGATAAAAAAGTTATAAAATCCAAGATGTGATATAGTTAAACCAATATGAACCATCGAATAAAAATATTTTGATCTGAGATTTAGTTAATATCAGGTTAAATCAACCAAATTATTTTTCTGAGCATTTCCATTAATTCAGATTTTAATGTAGTTCTTATTTTAATATATTAATTTGACTTAGACATTAGGTAAGGATTAAAACATCATTTAAATATACTCTATCCCACATCTCACAATACTTAATCCTTTTAAAATAATTTACGATAAATTATAAGCACATAGCAGACATTACCACGGTCATAGCTTGACGAGTGTTCCTTTTTCATTTTCTAAGGTATAAAATTTTAAGGATTCTCCACATAAATTCGATACTTTGTATAACCTCACAATAAAAGTGACAAATCACATAATCTCAATGTCAAATTTTCATCATCAAAAGATGAAATTACATGAGATATTTCAAAACGTTAAGAATTTGAGAATTATTCATATAAATACGATTCTTAGATTCTTAATAAGCCTGCACAAAAAAAAAATTTTAGTACTAACCTAACCTTGATGTCAAACTCACATCACGATATGTGCAAAAAGGTGTAGAACTTAGGGATTGTCTATATCAATTCAATCTTTCGCTTAACTCCATAAACGAAAGGTTTAGTAGTGACAAATGGAATGATATTGGTATCTAAACTCACCACATCATGCAATGACATGACTGGAAAATTTCATCCACAGCAAACCCAAAACATAATGAATTATGTCTAGTATTATCCTCTTAAAATAACACATCTTTCACGTACATATGTACAATTTTATACCAAAATTGATGTCTTGAAGCGTTTAATGAGATCTTCAGAACGAATGTCTTACCACACAATGACCTTTGTAAATGCAATCATCTTTATACAATTAGTTTGGATTTTCACTAACCCATATGCAAAAATTTAGCCAGATTAGTAAATTCCGTACTGAAAATAATTAGTATAGCCCAACCACCCTATGACCTAGACATTTTTTAATCCTTATATTTAAATAGATATTTTGCAAAAAGATGAAATGAAATTATCAAAAATATTAAAAAAATAATTATACTAACACCATTACTCCATATTTGCTATTAACTTTGAGATATAAGTTCACCCAAATCCTCTAAGTCGATTTCAATGAGGTGTGATCATTTCCTTCTAACAGCCCACTACACAACTGCGGTTTTAGTAGACCAGGTTAGAGAATATATACATAATAATCTTTGATTCTCACAATTACCTACAACTCTTTTAGAAGTTGAAGTGTGTATATAATGATCTCCCTACGATTCTCACAGTAACTCCATCCTCTTCAAAAGTTTAACCTTCTTTCTTATCTTTTCTTTAGTTTATTAACTTCTACTTTTACTCATGACTACTGAGATGAGGTTCTCAGAAGTTTAATGATTAAAATCTTCATGTTCATTTCTAAAAAATGGTTCAATGGGCTGGAGTCTTTCGCAATGGATTTTAAAGCTCTAAATTTACCAGACAAAAAAAATAGAATGTACAAAATAAAAAGATTTATATTTGCCATTCATGATATTGTATAAAATTAGTATTCCTAAGAACGATTAATCTGTCTAAATAACGAACTAAGAACAATTTGCGTTTGTGTATAGAATTTCAACAATTTGATCAACATATTGCCGCTTTAGTACGGCTTCGAATTACACTAAATAAGAGGATGAGTCCAGTCAAATAAGGTTCCTACGAAGCTTACTATATGTACTTTCTGACGTTAAAAAGATTTATTTCATAAATTTATTTCATAATTTATTTCATAATTTATTTCAGAAAAATTGATTTCAAAATCATACATCAGCTTAATTAGCCGGAAGACTAGTTAATTAATTCTTCTACCTTATTGGTTTAACAGCACATTGAAAAACAATCATAACATATAACCTATAAGAACCTATAAGACAATATTCCTCATAAACCCCTTTTATAATAGGTCTAATAAAAATTGGAAATACTGATTCTACCGAAATCTATAAAACTTAGACATTCACAGTAATCAATAAAAGTGATTATCAATAAACACTGTAATGGTTGACTGAATTAAATGTTTTTCATACGTATTTAGCAATTATATTATAGAAAATCATCGATTCTAATTATTCTATCGATAATTATTGAATATTACTCATTTTAACATTAATTCAAAGCGTTATTGAGAAACTTATCATATCCAACTTCAATAATTTTACTTTTAATTATTTTGTTATTTGTTGAGAATTAAATTCCTAATTTAAGTGATTATTTGCATTATTTAATTAATCCATTATAATCCATGTTATTTTAACATACATAACAATATGTTTACTTTTGTTTAAGACATATTTCTTAAATTAATTTATTATGAAAAGTATAACTCAGAAATTATTCATCCCTAATAAAGAAAATAATTTTCGATTGATTATCATAACAACAAATTATATAGGATGTATGCGAGTTGGGCTAAGTTGATGCTAAACCAAATGAGAGATTTTTTGGGATATTTTGCACTGCACACAGTTAGCCATTTATCAACACATCATTACATTATCGGCACAATTTAGAATTTTCCTCGTTTAGAACGCAACTTAGCCTAACTCGCACACGTCCATAATACCTATAATCGACAACCTTGCAGTATTAGACACCTAAGATCTCGAACTCACAACCCCGTTAAATAAGATTTAGCAAAATGCCTTAAACCAACAACAAAGTGCAGCTTATATATAACATACAATATAATATTTGTATTTTAGAATATTATTGATTTCAATTCTTTATACAATATTTATAATAAAAATTTTTGATTATTAAATTGACTTCCACAAAAATCAAGGAATACAATTTAATAAAAGACAGTAAGTAATAATGAAAAACCAACAAAAATGTATCTTATTTAAATCAATTTCTATTTGAAATAAAAGATTCTTTCTAATAAATCAAAAATTATAAGATGTAATTTAAGCGAACCACACTAAGCTTCATTATATTCTACAGTGTCATGCTTTTACGGTACAATTCCTTATTTTACACTTACTGTACCATGTCATAAGCCTTAATACGCATTTTGTTATTATTTCACAATAATTTTTGTTCCTTGAAGATATTGTTTTTGTTTTTATACTCGTATTTTTTGTTCGTACCTTTTTGTTCTGCTTGTGACTGCATTTGTTGTTGTTTAACATCCATTTGCGTTTGTTGCAATTGGGCTGGTGGTGGCTGTTGTTGTTGTTGCTGCTTTTGGTCCTGTAACAAATTCTGTTGGTGTTGTTGCTGCTGTTGTTGTTGTTGTTCCAATTGTTGTTGTTTCACAATGTTATGTGAATCATCTAGAATGTTTGCTGCTGTTATTGTTGTATTTGCGGTGGGAGCTACAGGAGCCGCAGCTTCCATAATAGAGCTTTTCTCCATGACATCCGCCATATTGGAATAATATGTTGTATTTTTATACTATATATAAAAAATTTTTTTTCAAACACTTAACTTCCTCTTCTTTTAAAAGCCGAAGTAATGATGCAAAAGCACGCAAAAGGATTTTACAGAATTGAACGGTGGATTTTTTATTTATAATTTTTAAAGTATTATGTGTGTATAGAATATTTTTTGAATATATAGAAATATATTTATTTATATTTTTTTTATAAATATTAAAAATTTTACTTAATTTGTGTATCACTTTATATATGTATATTTATATAGACTATTTATTGGAATGTTGTTACACTTGCCTCACTGGAAAAAAAATTAAGTCGTTAACACTTTTTGCCGAATATAAAATCAAATAAGAACAAAAAAATTAAAAAAATTGGAATAAAAATACGTAAAATTAATTTAATTTGAAAAAATATCAAAAATATATATTTTTTCAAAACAAAGTTATATAGTATATTGAATTCTTATATCTCTTTTGAACTAAGACTTTGTTTAAATTTCTATTTAATTACTGTTATTTGTTTTTAATATTCACATTTGTTTCAAAACTTGTTTCAGTTTTGAATATAAAATTTATGTGTTAAATAAAATTTCACAATCTAATTTTAATCAATTATTTTATATATGTATTTTACACCTTTAAAATAGTTGCAATGCGAGCCGAGGAATCTTTTTAGTCTGTTATCTCGAATTCAACTGATATTCAAATGCAAAATAATTTTTAATTAACGTTAAAGCTTTGAGAACGCACAAATGCCCATACACCGTAAAAAGCTTTTTTAGTACAAACTCTCTTATCAGCACTAAAATGTAAGAGACGCCATCTATTGAATTATTTGTAAAGTAAACTTCACAATGCTTTTATGTTTCGTTAAAAAATTTAGTACTGCTGTCGTTTTTACGGAAAGAAAAGCTTTCAGTCGTACAGTTAAAAAATTTTATTTCAATTGTTTAATATTAGACATAATAATATTTCACTAAAAAGTATTTTATTACACAATATTTAATTGAATTAATTTAATAAAATATTTTATCAAAAAGTATTTAATTATTAAATAGTATTAAATAGTATTTAATTAAATAATATTTCATTAAGAAATATTTTATTAAAAAATATTTTATTAAAAAATTTTTTATTAAAAAATATTTTATTGAAAAATATTTTATTAAAAGTATTTCATATAAAAATATTGTGTTAAGAAATATTTTATTAAAAATTATTTTCTTATAATATATTTTATTAAACAATATTTTATTAAACAATTTTTTATTAAAAAATATTTTATTAAAGAAAATTTTTTTAAACAATATTTTATTAAAAAATTAAATTTTATTAAAGAAAATTTTTTTAAACAATATTTTATTAAAAAATATTTTATTAAAATTTATTTTATTACAAAATGTTTCATTAAACAATATTTTATTAAAAGTTTTTCATTTAAAAATATTTTGTTAAGAAATATTTTATTAAAAATTATTTTCTTATAAAATATTTTATTAAAAAATATTTTATTAAAAAATATTTTATTAAAAAATATTTTATTAAAAAATATTTTATTAAAAGTATTTCATTAAAAATTTTTTATTGAAGAATATTTTATAAAAATCATTTTCTTAAACAAATATTTTATTAAAAAATATTTAATTAAAAAATATTTTATTAAAGAATATGTTGTTAAACATTATTTTATTAAAAAAATATTTTATTATAAAAAATTTTATTAAAAAATGTTTCATTAAAATATATTTTATTAAAAAATATTTTATTAAACAATATTTTATTAAAAAATATTTTATTTAACAATATTTTTTTAAACAATATTTTATCAAAAAATATTTTATTATATAAAATTTTATTAAAAACTGTTTTATTAAAATATATTTTATTAAAATATATCACCATTAAAAACGATTTAACCAGTCTTATTGTGCTTATGTAGGCACAAAAGATATTGGATGATATCGATATAGTAAATAAAAACTATAATCGTTCCTATTATATCGAAAATACCAACTAAATGGGTTCATAACATTTTATAAAATGGAAATGATAAAAAATTATCAGCAAAATAGGTGTCACGATTGAAAATGGTTCAATTCTGTAATTCCGAGTAGAATTTCAAACAAAATGTTTTGTTTAATCATATATTCGCATGAGAAAGACAAGACGTCGCGCGAATTGTTCTCAACAACTGTAAGCACTCACATATGATTACATACATTTGATTTGTTCATACGAACACGCAAGACAAAATTCGCGTGCAACGTCACCGCAGCCTTATGTCACGGGCACGGCGTGTGTAAAATTATTGTTGTTTTCAATGCAAATTATAAAATTGAGAGTTAGAGTGAGAGTAAAAACAATATGTCGGTTCAAATTTTAGCATGCGATCTGTGCCTCAGCACTTAGACAAACCAGTGTTATCCAGTAATAAATGTCAAAATTTGCGTCTTTTAGGAGAAAATTCTTACAATTTTAGTACATTTTGAAGAAAAATGGTCAGGAAGCAACAGGGCCCATTTCATAAACTGCTAATAATCTAATTCTCAGATTTTCCGATTTTAAGAAAACGCATATAATTTTGTAAGTACAATCATTATAAGAAAATACAATAATAAAGTAGCATTCCTTTTAAATTTAGGTACAATGAACAAGTAAAAAAAGTAGTAACAATACGAAATTGCCAATACTGATGTGACGCTCTACATAACATTAATTTTCGTCTTAGCCCGGAAGAGCCTATTTTACCATGCCCGCGACACTCTACATAACATGTTCCAAATACACACAGTAACGAATTTTGAATATCATTCAGTAATTATAAAAATATTTTAATACAAATACTTTTTAAAACTTAATTGAACCTCACTGGCAACACTATACATCCTATATTGATTTTATTTGCTTCTTCACACATTCTTCGTCAAATTTTCGGCATTGCTTGTTGTGTGGATTCGTTTGAAAGTTTTCCCGCAATTTGTTGTCTGCAAAATCTTAAAGTTACTATTTCAAGATGGAGAATTATATAAAATTTAACAAAATAGGTGAAGGATCCTATGGTAAAGTTTACAAAGGATTGAATAAGTTCAATAATGAATTAGTCGCAATAAAAAAAATTCGATTCCATAATGATGATGAAGGATATGCTAGTTTTGCACTCAGGTTTGAAATGAATAATAGATCCCATCAACAATTTCTCATTAAATTTTATTTTTAGAGAAATATCACTACTTTTAGAGATTAAACATCCAAATATTGTCACCTTAGTTGACATGGTCCCAAAAATTAATAAATTATATTTAATATTTGAGTACATGCTGATAGACCTCAAGAAGTATCTTAAGTTGCTACTAGAAGACGAATTTATTAGTCAAAGTTTGTTGCGTAGTTATTTATATCAGATAAGCAGTGCTGTAGACTACCTACATCGATCGCGCATAATGCATCGCGATATAAAACCTCGCAATATGTTAATTGACGATAAAGGGGTTTTAAAAGTCGCAGATCTTGGAATGGCGCGAGTATATAAAAACACACCACATAAATACTCGCCCAAAATTTCAACCTTGTACTACAAAGCACCAGAACTTTTATTAGGACAAGAAACTTATGATTGTTCAGTGGATATTTGGGCGATCGGGTGCACTTTTGCAGAAATGGCAACCAAAAACGTTCTGTTTAAAGGTTCTTCACATATAAATCAAATACTGGTTATATTCAGGTATTTAATTTTTAGTAAATATAAAAAAGTTGATAATATATATATATATATATAATTGTAAAGTTATTATATTCAATATAATACAATATTTTCTGCCATTAACTAATACTACCTATTGGATGAAATAATTTTTATCTATTTAGTTTCATCAATTAAATATTTATTTTTATTTTTTTATTAAGATTAAAATAGTTTATGTTTCGTACTTTTAATTTTATATACCTACGTAGCATAGTACACTGAGTGCTTTCTAGAGAATCTCTCCTCCAGAGATAATTCATTGACCCAAAAAAAAGTATTGTTGAGCATTATTTTATTTTTAATACAGAGTACAATTTTACTTTTATACAGGGTGCAAGTTAACTCTAATTAAAAACATTTCTACAGACAAATATTTTCAAATTCTAGCGTATTAAAATAGCGAATATATGCTTCACTACAAAAGCAGTTTAAAAGACAATTGAAGGAAAACTTATCATTTAATTTTTAAATTAATTTAAGGTACAATTAATTATTATTAAATTTTTAATATTAAAATTAAATATATTAAGACATACAAACCTTTTCCTAGATTTTTTTAATATCACTACCACAACCCGAATATCTCAGCAATTCAGATCTAACCCAATATTAATAGATTCAGATTAGCGGGGTTCTATCACAGACAAGTTATAAGTAGTAGAAAGTAGAATAAAGTAGAATATTTTTAAAAATATTGTTTTTAAAATCTCTCTGAAGTCCATTGATACACACATAAAATCAATAGAGCAAAGAGAGAATTTATTGAAATCAGAAAAGAGTTTCTATTTTTTAAATAGAAACCAATTTTGTTTCGCTCTCATTTTTATGCTTATTTTGCATGTACATATAATTTATCGTCGGAACTTTTTTATTCACACGATAACCGAACGAAGTCCCGTTAGGTGACGCCACATGTGCTTTTTTATTTTCTTTTGTTTGTTTTCAGCATTGGCAACACGGTTGCCACATGTGGTATTTTAGTACTACGGTTGCCACATGTGCTATTTTTGTAACACTATGCAAAACATCTGTTCATGAACATAGAACGAAAAAACAAAAAGGGTATTTTCATAACTGACGGGTCTAAAATTTAGACTCGAAATAGCATATGTAAGTGCTGAGTTTTCAACCAAGACTTTTAAAATCTTATAAAAATTGTAGGTATATGCACAGATATTTTATATAGTCACATCACAGCATATGTTTCTATGTAAAGGAAAATCGCCACCCGATAATATTGGTAATAATATTGGTAATATTTGTGATGCTGGAAGTATTTCCACAGATAGCAGTAGCAGTAACCAGAAGTAAAAAATTCATATACGTAATATGAATATAATTGAAACTAATTATATATATAGACCTTAAATAATATTATGCTATGCAAAAGAACTATTTAATAAAAAAGATATACACTATGCATGGTCAGTATAGTTCGAATATTTAAATAATGAAATTGTTATGTATAAAAGGACCTCTACTGTTGTATATTTTCTGTATATTGTATTTTTTTATTAAAAGACATAAGAAAAAAATTGGACCTTCTTTACAGAAATGGTACCTTTTTGAATTAATTTTGGTACAGAAAAGTATTATGGTAGATATCTACTCACGGCTTGTCTGTGGTTCTTATGTATTAAACATTAAATTAAATTACATTTAATGAACAAAAATATCAGTAATATTAAAAAAATAGATATATAAGATATTTTATTGATAGTTTTTTTTTTTTTTTGATTTTAATAGACTTCACACTGCCATTACATATTTTATATGTTTATTATAATTATATCATAATTATATTATAATTGTATTATATTTTATTTATAATTACTTTATAATTTTATTATTATTATATAATAATATTATTATAATTAAATTATAATTTTATTATATTTCCATTATAATTATATTATAATTTTTTTTATTATTATATTATAATATTATTTTAATTATAATTTTATTATAATTATATATACCATATTCAACATTTTGGATTAGCTAATATATATATGTTGCTTTAAACTTGCTTATAAAATACGTATATAATAAATAAAAAAATATTTTATTTATTTATTAACATATTTTTTTTATATTTTATAGAACATTAGGTGCCCCCACTGAAGATATATGGCCTGGAGTTACCACTCTTCCGCACTTTTTATCAGAATGGGAAGTTGAGTCAACAATTGAACTTACCTCGTTATCGGGTAATATAAACGACCAAGGAATCGATTTAATTAAAAAAATGATTACTTATAATCCAGCTAGCCGCATTTTAGCAAAAGATATTTTAAAACATCAATATTTTGATGGTTTTAATCCTGAAGCCTTGTATTATTATACTGAATCATAAATTTAATTTAATTTTCATGATTTTATGATATAATTTTTTACAAGTTTTTTACTCTGTTTTACATAATTGTAAAATTTACATAATTGTATGATTATTAAATATGTTTTTTGTAAACAATTTTAAAAGGTTTTGATAATATATATCTCGTTTTTTGTTTATGCCATTATACTTATAAGGTCTGTATATAAATTTATTTTAATTAAGACTTAAGCACTTAGCAGGATATATGCTTGAATAATGTATCCAATACGTTATGAAACATACAAACGGTTCATTGGAAGACCTCTTGTGGTACAATGTAAGCTCACCCACTCCAGACTTCAGCACACTGTCACACAATTCTCTAACTTATTTGACACAACAATTAACCAAATACTTGATTAAAGCAACTGTGCATGCTGTAGATTATAAAACGTCCAGTATCTCCCCCATATGCGAAGAATGGAATATCAAATAGATGCTGAAGGAAACTGGACTTCATTACATATCGCTTAACTACTTACAAACTTCTCCATAAATACATTATAACCCATTCGAAACATGTTGTAGAGACTATAATTAACTATTTATAGAAACAGTTATAGAAATAGCTGTTGCATGCTGCTATAAAAATTTCGTGACGTCACTAATGGTAAGTAGAGCATACCAAACGTAAACCTGATTAAAATATCGCATAATAAGCGATAATAACGTAAAAAATTCAACTTGCGGAAGTATAACCTAGAACTTAAAAGACTAGTTATTTAGATAACTATTAAACTATACAGGTACTAATATTTCCAGAACTAATGGGAAGAGCTAGCAGTTACTACTTTCGGGAGTAAAATGAAAAGAAGGAGAGAAAAGTAAATGGAAAGAGAAAAAGAAAAAGAAAAAGAAAACGACAGAAAGGAAGAGCATGAAAGAGAAAAAGATAGATGAAGAAAGAGAGAGAGAAGAGAATGGGAATGGTGGTATAGAACATTAATTCAGTTTAAATTAATTGAACAAAAATTATGACTAACATATAATCTATACTATAATATACATGTACTAATATCTCCAGAACCAATGGAAAGAGCTAGCAGTTACTATTTTCGGGAGGGAGAGGAGAAGTAGGAGAGAAAAGTAAATGGAAAGAGAAAGAAAGAAAGAGCATGAGAGAGAAAAAGATAGATGAAGAAAGAGAGAGGGAAGAGGATGGGAATGGGGATGGATGTGTAGAACACTAACTAAGTTTAAATTAATTAAACAAAAATTATGGCTAACATATAATCAAGTCAGTTCGTTTTTGTTTTGTAGCATAGATGTTATTTGCTTTATTTTATTTTAGAAGAAATCTAATGTTCTTGGTTCAGTTTTCTTCAGTTTTTATTTACATAAAATCATTATAATTTCATTAAAATTAACTCATTATGTATAAATAAGCTTATCATCATTATAAATAAAAAAATCCCTTCAATTAAAGAAAGTATGTTATGTACATAAGAAAAAACAACAAAGTAGCATAAATAAAGCATATCAAATTCCTATATATGAGTTTTTACATGGAAGTCATTCCAGGAATCCTACTGCATTAAAACTGATTTTATGCGAATTTTGAAACGGCCGTTATATATGAAATTAGTTTCTGTTGTTGTTGTACGGTTCAGTTTTCACTATTTTCTCTATAATAAAAACTGTCATATATTAGAAATACAAATACGGCTTAATTTGTGCTTACTTTGCATCGCATTAGTTGTGTGTGTTTTGTGCGAGAGAGTGTATTAAAAGTGAGTGAGTGAGAGAGAGAGAGAGAGAGAATGTGTGTGAGAGATAGATATAATATTTATTTGTTTTAATTAAACTTTGCAATGGTAAGTTTGTCTTGTTCGTTCCAACTAAAATTCATTTTCTTGCATGTTTTTTTTTGTTTTTTTTTGTATTTTTAAACAATTTTACAACTAAAAACAGTTTTCGCTTTCTTTTCAATTTAGTAAATAATTATGCTTCACTATGCATATTTTATGTATTTATTACTATATTTTAGTATGTAAAAATGTTATTCTTTCAATTTTTTTTTATTTTTTGCATTAAAATAAAATAAAAAAAATTGTGTTTATAATTAAAAAAATGAACAACAAAATTATTTTTAAAATTTTTTTCTTTTTTGGAAATTTATAATTTAAATTTTATTTTTAAAAAAATTATTTTTATGTTGAAGTTCAATTGCAGTAGTAGTAGCAGTATCATTAATTAAATTATATAATATACGAGAGAGAGAGATGACTATAACATCTATGGAGATATGTTGCAGCTATTAATTTGTTGACAGTTTATAGCTGATCAGGTCTGTCACACATTCTGGCTAAAAATGCTATGAAGTAAATTAAAAAAAAAAATTATTCCATTATTATTATTATTGTTATTATTATTATTTATCATATTGTTCTGAATCATTATAGTAGAGGATTCTTTTAAAACAAATTTTTTAAACTTTTTAATTTAAATATTTTGTTAATTATTAATTATTGAGATCAGCTTACAATAAGTTTATTGATTGTTACCGGGCCGGTAGGTCGGTAATGTGCTATGTGTAAAATTATAAAAAATTTTTAAAAAATTACACTTATTAATTTGTTTTAAATATTTTAATTATATTTAATAATTAATTATAAATATAACAATTATTTTATAATCAAATAATATTTTATTTATATCTAACACAAATTAATGTGTAATTTTTTATAATTTTTTTATAATTTTATGTGTTTAATAAATGATCTAAACCCGGTAATAATCAAAAAACTAATTTTATAGATAGTATATTTGAACTTAAAATATCATTACCTCATTACAATAAGAATTAATTTAAAATTGTTTATCTATCTAAACTGTTTTTGGAGAACAAAATAAAAATCGATTATACTACATAATAAATTGTATTACATATATATATATATGAATTATCACTTTTAGTTCGAAACAATATTTATATAAATGTATATACTTATAAAAATACTATATACTTTTTTTATTAATTATAATAAATTAATAAAATGTGTTGTTTTGCTTTTTAAAGTCAATTTTGTGTCTTAATAATTAAGACACTATGTGTCTTAATAGAAACTATTGTTTTAATAGAGAATTATTTTGAACATTACTGATTATTTGATTGTTGTTGTTACTAGTTTTTAACAACTAACAACAACAAAATATTTATTATTTATTAATTACTTGATTTTTTGACGGACCACACAGCTGTTTTGAGTATTCCCAAATACAACTTGTAAGACCACCAAAATAATTATTTCATAATAAATAATCAAAATTTTGTTGTTGTTATTCACTGTTGTTTAAAATACCGCCAAATATTTTTAGTTTTATATATATTTTATTAATGCAAGGTACTGCAAAAATATAACATATACCTATTAATACTTTAATATGAATAACTTCGGACGACACAGCTAAACAAAGTCATTTCCAAAGTATAAAATTTTGGTCTGCTAAATCCGAAAATGGTAATACAAAAAAATTTGCGTTTTTATATATAATAATTTAAAAAAAATTAATATATATATAATATATATATATAATACAAATGAAATAATATTAATAAAACATATTTATATGTGTATATTTTCTAATATAATCAACAACTACTATAAATAAAATTTAATAAATTGATATAATTATGAAAATAAATGTAAAATTAAATAACTAAATAATATAATAATTAAATTGAAAAAAGTTTTTAAATATTTAAAATTATTAGAAGACATACGAGTATATAGGCAATTAAATGGGTTTCTTTTTTAGTCATTACTCTTTAAAAAGTACATATACCTTACTAACATTTAACATAGAATACTTAACTTCATTATCTTACTTTCCTATATAGTTTGGAAATTTTTATATAATTTTCCTCATGTAAAATAGTACAATTTACTTACTGTTTAGTCGAAGACGACTGGATCGCTCATCAATCTTTGGACGAATTCTGTTTTTGGTGCAAACATTCAAACGTTTTTGGACGGTGCATATGTGGTACATTACATAGGATTAAGTAAAACAAACGATTTGTTTTTTTGCAGTGCATTTGACATAAGGATGTGATTTATTTTTTTTAAGGAATCGGATAAGGTGTGTTGTGGATACATATAACAAATAGTGACATGAAACAATATAAAAATACAAAACATATATTAATACTTGTTGTTTAATGTCTTGTTGAAAGACAATTTTATATTTCAAAAAGAAATAATTTTATAATAAAATAAAATTATTAGTTTTATGTAGAAAGTACTTACGGGAATATGGGATAAAACCTTCATCATCCTCAGGATCCATGCAGTCAGCGAAGAGTTGCTCCACTTGTTCATCATCTAAAGCTTCACCTGTAAGCATATAATTAAAAAAATTTGTTTATATTTTTAATAATTAAAAGAGTAATACTATTCTAAAATTATAATATGTCAATATAAAAAAAATTGTTATCAATTAACTGTACCCTTGTTTGCAAATTAAATAAATATAATTATTCCATTTAATTATGTATCATTTATATTTTGAAATAATTTTTTTTACAAATTATAATTATAATAATATATAAAAGAATATTCAAAAATATTTTTAAATTTAATTTCTTTATTTTAGTAAAAAATATATAATAAATAAATACTAACATTCACAGACTTAAAAACAGGGGTCATTAAATCTCTGTATAGTATAATAGTAGTACCTATACTATTATTATTTTAATAATATTCGTAATTAGTTGTTTGTATTTTATTTTTCTTTATATCTTTTCAATTTTTATTACTAATTAATGGTTCTCATATATGTGTAAGAACTTTTCTTATACATTTTAATTTCTTGAACTTACCTAATGAGAGGAGGGCGTGTTGCAATTCAGCAAGAAGCATGGTGCCGTTTTCTACTTTATCGTACAATTTCAAACATTCAATGAAATCTTCGTAGCAACCTTGATCCTTCTCTTTTTTAACTTGTGAGTAAACTGGGAGGAATTCTTCCATTGTCATTTTTTTCTCATTACGCTTCTTTGTGCCGCCCATTTTTTCAATGAGTGCCAAAGTTGGGTTCAAGTTGAGGGCACGGAGAGCATCGCCTAAATCAAAGCAATCAATGCCAACACCGGGCGAACCCATAACTTCGAATACGAATTCGACATCTTTAAAAAAAATAAGTAATATTAATTTTATACAAAGAAAGAAAAATTTATTTTTTTAAATTAAAACATTATATATATCTATAATATCAATGAAACGATTAAGTATATTGATATTACAGATATGTATATATGTAGAAACAAATAGATTGGCTTTAAATGATTATACGTGTTATTTATTACTACGAAACGTTTAAGGTCTTCTTTTGATTTAATTTAAAATTTTAAAATAATTTTTATAATACAAAAATTAACTTCTCTGCAATTCTTCTTCTAAAAATAATATATTATATGCTATAAATCTATTATTTTTCAATTCTTATTTATCAATTTATTTACGATATTACACATATAATATTTAATTATTTTACAACGAGGTGTCTCTTATTTTTTTGACCATCAGAAAACTGTTTTTAGGTAATGGAAGATGTAATATATTTAAAATAGTTTCAATATGAACTATCGGAATTCCAACAATTATTTTTTTACTTTATTCATATTTTATTAAATTTAGTATTAACTTTATACGACCTTATTTGTAATATATTTAAAATAAAAACAAATAAAAAGGCTTATCTGCGATATGAAAAAATTCTCTCCAATTTTTTTTTTGTTCCCGAATATATAAAAACAAGTATAAATACTTTTTATACCCAGAACTGAAATGTTTACTATCAATAACATTTTATTATTTATTTGTTTATTTTTTTATTTTAATTTTTATTTATAATATTTTATATAGGGTAAGGTATGGTATACATTGTGACCGAAAAGTTTCCGGAAAATTTTAAATAAAACGCAAAATTCTTAATCTTCATCAATATTTATTTTATCTCTTCCAAAATATGCTGCCTTATTTAGAAGCGATACACAAATGCCCAACGTTTTCTTTTCTCCATCATCAAAACATTTATTTATATAGGCGCTTTCCGGTATGGCTTTGAGTTCCCTCTGCGAATTCTGTTTTACGTCTTCTATGGATTCAAAACGCGTTCCTCTGAGTGGTAATTTGAGGTTGGGAAACAGGAAAAAGTCACACGGTGCAAGATCAGGTGAATACGGTGGCTGTTCGATGGTATTTATTGAATGTTTGGCCTTAAAATCGTTGATAATGTTGAACAAATTGAGGTGAATCGGAACAAGCCGGGCGTTGACACGTCGCATACACAAATTGTCCACCAAAATCAAACGAGCCATCTCACGACCGATGCCTAGCTCTCGTGCTATCTCTCTAACACTCACATGAGGATTTTTGAACACGATTTCCTTTGCCTTTTCAATGTTTTCGTCGGTGGTAGAGGTCGAAGGTCGTCCAGAACGCGGCATGTCTTCGACGGTCGTACGACAGTCCTGAAAGGCTTTGTACCACTCATAAACTTGAGTTTTCGATAAAACTGATTCCCCATAAGCCTTTTGTAGCATTCGCAACGATTCTGCACACGAAATTTCGTTCGAAAAACAAAATTTGATGCAAACTCTTTGTTCAATATTTTTTTCCATTGTTTTTTTCGCAACGCACTACTGAGGTGAACTGGTTTCAACAGCTGCCGTAAACGAACTGTCCGACAGATCGCGCTCATTTTTGTCATAGTAATTAAGGACAGTGCTGCCAAACTACATAAACTTAAAATATCGAAAAATATACAGCGCGCGAATTTTAAATGAGAATTTCCGAAAGCTTTTCGGTCACAATGTACCTTACAGATTATAATCTGTAGGGTTAAGTATACATTTTCTTTTTGGGTGAAATTTCCAGTGAGTAGCCTTCACTATCATTAAGTATAGCATGGGTCTGTAACCATGAAAAGGATAGTAGATAACTAGTGGTTTGGATGCACAATTATACAAATTCAGATATTTGAGTAAAAAGTATTTTATTTACTTGTAACCTATAAAAGAATGTAGCCTATTTGTGTAGACTGAATTTATTCTTAGTCTTATTGACTTTAAAACAAATTTATGGTCTAAACTAATTTAATTGATATTATCTTTAGTCTTATTCGTTTAATTATAAACTTTTTAAATTTTAAAAATAAAAGTTTTTTGTGAATTTCCCTTTCATTTATTAAGTAATATTATATTTTAAGTATAATATTATACTTGTACTTTATTTTATATATGCATACTATTGAATTTCAATCCATCATAATATGAGCTGATAACTTTTAAGTATCTAAACCCTCTACTACTTTATGTAAAATTATTATATATATTTATATAAATCATATATTTTTTATTTGAAATAAATAAATATTTATTTTGAAATTAAGGAGGCGAGGAAGGTTATGCTCTTTGACAAGAATCTGTTACTATAATTAAAGGCATTTTATATATCATATGTGTGACCTCTGATATCAGACAGATGTGTAAGCAAAGCTGATTAATAATTAAAAATATCATTGATGCATAATTATTCTATTACATAGTATTTAATTAG